>NC_081409.1:709301964-709526964 GCF_030272615.1 Cryptomeria japonica | reverse complement strand
AAGAGATAAGAGAGTCATTTGAAGAGTGATTACAACCTCCTTAGTAAGCCATCAATTGAGGAAGGCTCATCAAATGAGACAAACTTGTGTTGATTTTAACATAAACCATAAAACTTTGGATAGAGCACTTGCACGAAGACAAAGACTTGATGATCCACTTCAACAAGATACATGGGCATTTGGTGGGAGGCTTCCACGTGTTGATAGAAAGTTGACTAACAATGTGAAGGAAGAGATTCAACAATTTTGGCACTCTAATTCTAGAGTGTCACCCAATGTAAAGGACATTTTGAAATTAAGAATCGGCAACCGAGACCGCACACCGCATCCCAAACATTTCTTGGAATCAAGCCAAACAATGTTGTACAAAAAATTTTGTGAATTACATCCAACTTTGCAAATATCACAAAGGGCCTTTGAATCTTTGAAACCATTTTATTTTGTTCCTCTTAAGATTCACAATACCTGTTGTTGCAAGTACCAAGTGGAGTTTTCAATGTACCATGAACTTTTATGTCATATTCATTCTCGGATGCATACTAATGAGATGTTGCAGGAGTGTGGTGCAATGCTATTTCCAAGATCATCACGAGACTTGAAAGATCTATTTTTATGCCCTAGAGATGATGGCTGCTATTTCTATAGAAATGATTGTTTGAATGAGAAGTGCTCAAAATGCGGTGGGTTGTCAAAGTTTGTTTCATGTTTTCATGAGGGTAGCGAACACGAGTTTGAAAATAATTATGTTGAGAAAAAAAGATATGAGACAGTGAAATATACTTTGAAGAGTGGAGGTGAAGGTTCTAGATGCGAATTAGTCTCAAGAGAAGTGAGTATTGCTGATTTTATTTTGGATTTTAAGGAAAATATTTTCTACAAGTATGCAAGGCACACCCATAGGTCTCAGTGGTTGGATCAACAGTTCAGGATGTGTAAGAACTCTTTCCTGATTGGCACTATTGTATTGGTGGTTGATTTTGTAGAGAACTATACATTGCAACCATAGAATGAGGTACAATCTCAGTACTACAATTCAGTCCAGATTGCTATTTTTGTTCACATTACATATAGACATGCTCCTGATAGTACAGAAGAGGACAGGAAGATAATCAGGGAGTATCATTTTTATATGAGCGATGATAGATCATTCTCCTCCAAGTATGTGCAACATTCTTTCGAGAATTTTTTTGAGTTCTTGCATGAGAAAGATATTGCAATTGACCAACATATAATATGGTCAGATAACTATACGGGTCAATTCAAGAATGTATTTATGTTTTATTGGTTGATTAGAATGCATGTGGAGAGGCATATACATCATATTTGGTATTTTTTTGAGGCGGGGCATGGGAAGGGAGAGCATGATGGAGCATGTGCATGTTTGAAGAGAGCTCTAGTTAAGGAGCAATTGAGGATTTCAGGTGCAAATTTCTCTAATGCACGTTCTATTGTTGATTGGTGTAGTTTAGCATTGTCACATGGAGGTACTCTTGATTCAGCAGTGAGCAGATTCTTTTGGTTTGTTGAGGAGGGAACAATGGGAGATAGATTGGATTGTCAAACAATTAAAGATTCTTCAAAGATGCATTCATTTCTCAGCTCAGATGCAAGTACATGGACCATTTGGACATGAGTGTTGGCTTGTTTTTGTCAAAGTTGTCTTCAGTGTGATTGGGATCAGTGTGAGTCAAGTGAGTGGGTTGATACGTGGGTTCCCCACTATCTAACTCCTTTATCTCAAACAATATCCTTGTCAAACGATGACATGGAAAGTTCACTTGAGTATGATCATCTATCAGATCTTGTATAGCCAGGACATGTTTTTATAGTTGTTGCACCGCAAGGGAATGAAGAGAGATCAGAATATTGGTTGGCACGATGTGTATAGGGAAAAAGAAAGCTAACACAACCAGTGAGAGATGATGATGGGTTCACATATCCTACAGGTTCAGTTGTTGTTTTGGGAACTTGGTTGCGAACATACATGATTAGAAAGAATGGCATACCTGCATTTGAAGACTATGAGAGACACAAAACCATTATAATGTATTCACACCTTATGATAGCTACAAATGTCAAGTTGTTGAAGCATCAAGCAAAACCGAAGACCAAAGAGCTATGGATAGTGACTATTGTTGATCATGAAGCAATACTAGATACTCTTAAACAAAGGGATGACCCTTCAGACACACTTGAGTAGTAGGTCTTTAATGGTGCCTTATTTTTTTATCATGCATTTCATTCAAACAATGATCATTAAACCTTGATGTTCAAGTTTGTTACGTGTATATTAAGGATGTGTTCAAAATGCAAGTCTATTGATGAACATTTTTTTTTGGCAACACAGTTTTTGCATGCACATAGCGAGTACACTCGATATAATTGGAAGGGACTTATTTTTGCAACATGACTTATTATCATGCATTTGATGAGCTTTACGATTTTTGTTATTAGAGAACACTATTTGATAATTTTTTATGATATAATTATCGCATAACCTTTATGCTCATGAAGGTATTTTTTGATGATATACAACAGTATCACATTACGATTTTTGTGTCAACATAGTGGGTTCTGTTGTATTTATTATCATGAAGATGATTCAAATGCATGTGGCCAGGACACATCTGCAGTGGATCAAATTGTCATGACAGATGATCTATTGAATCAAACATTTGACATTGATAGTCAGGTAAATAGGTTAATGTTGGGCCTTCAACATCAACACCTACTAGTCAAAGTGGTCATCAAACTTTCACTCAGGTAACCTTGTCTATTTTTATTCATTAATGGTTTATAAAATAAAGTTAGTTAGATTTTGGCAATTGAATAACATTGTTTCATTTTCAGATGCTGACATCAGATGCACCTAATATTCTCTCCACAATGGAGCATGGCATTCTCTAGCAGTAGCATCTTTGATGCTTTTGACAGTAGTATGTGTCAGATTAGTAAATTTCTAATTTGATGCTTCCCACAGGGCTTTGTAACTTCAGATTGTGAGTGTGCCCCTGTTACAAATGAATTGTACTTTAATCGACATAGATGGTCTATGATGGTTTTTTTGTAAGACTATATGGTTTTATTACATATATTTTACTTTAATCAACATATAACAATATCCAAGTGGTGGTTGGCATGAGCTTGAATATGGTAAGTTGTATGCATCTTGAAGTTGAATATGATATGTTGTATACATCTTGAAGTTGAACTTTGATTAGACTTTGTTAGCATTTGATGAATCATAAATGTCATTTTATTATTAATCTTGTGAGTGTGATGAGTACAACGAGAAATCGGCCATGCGACAATGGATCATTCGCAGGTGCCACAAATTTCGAGTTAGGGCCCGTCAAAGTTTGACAATTTTGAACACTAGGGCACTCAAGGGACAACGCCGATAAGGTATGACCTCGAGCATTCGATCGAGTGGGGGGGAAAAATAGGAGCATGCGTAGGGTAATTATGCTTAACTGGACATGTCAGAGTCAATAGTTCATCATTGCGATGAGATGAACGAGAAATCGACTAGGTGACAACATTCCATTGAGTGAGACTAACAATTTTTTTGCCAACTGAAAAATTGCTGCCCTAATAAAACCGTAGGGCAACTTGAAATACTGAGATAGGCTTTTGTAGGGACCCCTCTCATGGCCCCGTAGGTTCAAATGGATCATTCATAGGTGCCACAGATTTTGAGTTAGGGCCCATCAAAGTTTGATAATTTTGAGCACTTAGGGCGCTCAAGGGACGATGCCAGTAGGGTATGACCCCAAGCGTTCGATTGAGTGGGGGTAAAAAATAGGAGCATGCATAGGGTAATAATGCCTATCTGGACATGTTGGAGCTGACGGTTCGTCATCACGATGAGCAGAACGAGAAATCGGCCACATGACAACATTCCATTGAGTGAGACTGACGATTTTTTTGCCAACCGAAAAATTGCTGCCCTAATAAAACCGTAGGGCAACTTGAAAAACTGAGATAGGCTTTTGTAGGGACCTCTCTTGTGGCCCCATAGGTTCAAATGGATTGTTTGCAAGTGCCACAATTTTTGAGTTAGGGCCCATCAAAGTTTGACAATTTTGAGCACTTAGGGCACTCAAGGGACGATGCTATAAGGGTATGACCCCGAGTGTTCGATCGAGTGGGGGGGCAAAATAGGAGCATGCATAGAGTAATTATGCGTAACTGGACATGTCAAAGTTGATGGTTCATCATCGCGATGAGCTGAACGAGAAATCGACTAGGCGACAACATTCCATTGAGTGAGACTGACGATTTTTTCGCAAACCGAAAAATTGCTGCCCTAATAAAACCATAGGGCAACTTGAAATAATGAGATAGGCTTTTGTAGGGACCCCTCTCATGGCCTCGCAGGTTCAAGCGGATCATTTTCATGTGCCACAGATTCTGAGTTAGGTCCTGTCAAAGTTTGATAATTTTGAGCACTTAGGGCGCTCAAGGGATGACGTTGGTAGGGTATGACCTCGAGCATTCGATCGAGTGGGGGGGCAAAACAGGAGCATGCATAGGGTAATTATGCCTAACTGGACATGTCGAAGATAATGGTTCATCATCGCAATGAGATGAACAAGAAATTGGCCACGCGACAACATTCCATTGAGTGAGACTGACGATTTTCTGCCAACTAAAAAATTGCTACCCTAATAAAATCGTAGGGAAACTTGAAAAATCAAGATAGGATTTTATAGGGACCCCTCTCGTGGCCCCGTAGGTTCAAATGGATCATTCACAGGTGCCATAGATTCCAAGTTAGGGCTCGTGCGTGTTTGACAATTTTGAGCACTTAGGCCGCTCAAGGGACAACATCAGTAGGGTATGACCCCAAGCATTCAATCGAGTGGGGGGGCAAAATAGGAGCATGCGTAGGGTATTGTTCATTAAATGAATTGTATTGTTCATTGAATGAATTTTATTGTATTGCTGATTAAATGAATTGTATTGTTCATTAAATAAATTGTATTGTATTGTTCATTAAATGAATTATATTATTCATTATAAAAACAACACTTACGATGAAATGAAATGAATTGTATTGTTCATTAAATAGCCATTATTAACCATTGTTAATTATTGGAATGAAGATTAAATATTTCCATGATAACACCACACACAGGTGAGCAACAATTTATATGATCAAATATCAACTTCTATATATATAAAAATGTCGAATGATTACAAATGTACGTCCATACACAAATATGGCATAAACACCAACTGAAACAAAATGTATGTCTAAATATGTGAATGTATGTCCATATACAAAATATACATGCCAACTACACATGTAAGCATCCCAAAACTATCTATAACATCCTAAGCTGATGATGGATCAACAAAATTGATCCTCTTTGTCGCACTGCTCGGCTTTGAAGGATCCTGCACAAGAAAAACAAACCACGATTAATATTAGTTATATTATATAATTCACATTCGAAAAGTTAACATAAAAATGAACTATTTAATTGAACTATTCATGTTTACCTCATCTCCACGTTTTCTCTTCAGCTTTGTAGGACTCTTGATGTATGTCTTCGGTAGAGGAGGTATGTTTTGAATATTTTCATAAACAGCCTACATATGATTAGAAACATGACATTGATACTAGTTAGCATATAATTGTCACTGATAATAACAAATTATATCTACTAATCAAAAGATAAAATAAACACACATCTACTCGAGGTATCTCTTCTTCTTCTTCAGGTATACTGGGTGTAGTCATCAAGGATGTGAAGCCAAGGATTCTCTGTATATATACACAACAAGTATATGAAACTATCAATCTATGTCTAGACATGTATAATCACTATAAGTTATTTAAACTATTCATTCAATCATATTTGCATTCAATTACCTTTCCCTTGTCTCTAATTGCACTACCAGATCCTAGATCACACTGCACCGCACTCGTGTTGCTTGTGCCCTACAAGAGTAAAATAATATATACATGAAGTTACTACATAATCTAATTAATACAAATATAAATGATGAGCATGTATGTACAATAAAATACAAATGACTAGGTGCAATAATATATGTACCGTCAAGCTATCGAGGCCAAATGAAATAGCCGACAAGGTGCCCTCCTGAATCTGTCTCAACTCATCCTTGATCATCAACTGTTAAATAGGCCATGTAAATAAAAATTAGTACTTAATATTATCTAATTTATAAATATTTAATTAAAATATAACATGAACTATGAAAACACAAATCTTACCAATACATCATCAATGTATGATGACAGTGCCTCCTCACCTCTAGCATGTGAGGACTCCCCAGGGTATCCTCCAGTCTGTGTAATAACCTCTAGTGCATCATGCATCTCATGCACCTCGTAATCTGCACTGTCCATAGAAAGATCAACGGGTTGTCCAACTGGACCCAAGCATACGTGCCCACACATGACACAACTATGGGGCACACATATGTGTGGAGCTGAGGATGACGTGTCAGCACCACCCGATGCACCGCTACCATCAAAAGTAGGCTGAGCTACTGACGCAGCCTGAGAAACCAAAAGGCTACTCAAAGAGTGAATAGCCGATATGGTCCGTGAAGCCGCCTCACAAATGATATCAGGATGTTGAACTACAAATGGGGGATCAATAGGAGGAGGGGGGACATATGGGCCCTGGACTACTCTGACTGCCCCAGGTCTATTTTGGGGCATACCTAAACCTACACCCTTGAAAGGTTGGATGTCAAAGTAGTTCACATGTTTCTGTAAAACAAACTCAGCATACAATTTTTTTATGAAATAGAAGGGGATATCAAGATTGTTGTTGGGTGGTTTGTCAAAAACCATCCACCAACGATCCCAAAATTTTTTCACAATCCCATCATTTGTGCACTATTTGATAGAAAGTTTTGTTTTTTTTGGGATCTACAGGTTGACCAGTACGGGGATTGACAAACAATGAGGTGATTTTGGCTTTGGATATCTCAAGATCCTTGATATCCTTATACGACAAGCCATCTGCATATTTTTCCTTCATAGAATCTTGCCACAAAAGGGTGGTATCGTGCTCCTTAGTCATGGTTTCCATACTTTTTACGATCGATGTGAGAGGATCAAACAATGGGTTTAGACAAGGGATCCTACAATATACTTCTACAATCCCCCTCAATTCATTCAAATTTTGTGCAATCAAATCTTGAATTGAGGGAGGGTTTGGTTGTTGCAGTTGTGGTTGGTCAGTGTTTTCATTGTTATCCCCCATTTTTAACCTAATTGAATGTAAACAATTAAATTTAGTTAACAAATTTAAACAATTAGGTATTTGATTTTAAAAAAACCTAGTTTTCATGAAAAAAAACCATATTTTCAACGAAAAATCAAATAAACATTCACAAAAAATACAAAAAATGAATGAAAATGATTCAAAATGACAAAATTCTTACTTCTAAATCTATTTTTTAGCAATTTTTTGTGAAAAAACTAGATATCGAATGGAGCAGATATCAGATTTTGATAAATTTGCGCGACCCGTGAGTTAAAAATGACTCACGGGACTGTCACTATCGAAATATAAAAGTCTCAGAAAATCAGATATCCGATTTCAGCACTTAAATTATTTTTAACTAACACATATAATATAATAATATATTATATAATATAATAATATATTGTATAATATATTATTATATTATATAATATGTATTGTATTATATTATATGTATTATAATATAATATAATATAATATAATATTATATTATATTATATTATACTATATTATATTATATTATATTATATTATATTATATTATATTATATTATATATTATAATATAATATAATATTATATAATATAATATAATACAATATTATATTATATTATAATATATAATATATAATATAATACAATATTATGTAATATATAATATAATATAATATTATATTATATAATATAATATAATATTATATTATATATAATATAATATTATATTATATATAATATAATATTATATTATATATAATATAATATTGTATTATATAATACGTAACATATAATATATTTTTTAAATTAAAATTACAAATAAAAATTGGATATCCGATTGTATCAGATATCCAATTTTATTCGATATCCGATTTGCATAGGTAATTACCAAGCCAAGGTGTACTGACACCTAGGCCAAGCAAAAAGTCAACACGAATTTTCGCATTTTTAGGCAAGTGAGGCAGGCTATTTTTTTCACATCGCCACTTTTTGGCCCACCTTGATCCTACACTAACCCTAGATGGTGGATCCAGACTCAATTAGTGTACATACAAGTTAATAAAATAATTGGGACTTTCTAAGGACCTGGTAGATACATCAGGAAGAATCACAATAAAAGCATATGATGATGCGGAAAGAGTTTCTTAAGGCATGATCACCTTGCCTCTTCAAGTGGGCCCTATTACAATTGAGACCCCTTGCCAAGTCCTAGATCTTGATCTCCCTTACAATATTCTCCTCAGTCACCCATGGATTCATTCCTTGTAGGTCATACCCTCCACATATCATCAATGCATCAAATTCCCCTTCAATGGAAGAGAGATCACTATCAAAGGTGATCCACAACCCTTTCAATATTGAAATCTCTTAGAGGGGAAGCATCCATATCATTGCCCACTTAATAGACCCTCTCTAACTCCTCCATCTAAAACATCAAACATCGCCTCCACCTCATCCCAAGTAGATCCAAAAATCAAGTTCCTGGATAATTACTGCAAAGAACACAAATTGGACGATGTCTTGTTAATAGGCAATCTCCCCTTATCCCCCAACTCATTCAGAAAACCAAGAGAAATAAAAAAAGATCAAAAATTGGTTATACAATGCAAAGATACCACCTTTCAGCAATGGGGTCCACTTGATGAGGAGAGCTTTGACACATATGTCTCTTCATGGTTGTACCAGGAAGAAGATGAAGACCCAGCAAAACTACCTAAAAAATATATCCAAAAGCATCAGTTATAGTAGAAAAAATGGGTTACAAAGGACACGGCTTGGGACCAGAGGAGAAAGGAATAAAAGCACCAATAAATCCTATCTTTTACAAGTATAATAGGGGCTTGGGGTACACTCTAGTGCCTAAGATCACTATCATTGGTGTCCCTTCAAGTTCTTATTTGGATATCAAAGACTCTAACGAAGAGGAGTTCCATGAAATGCCTTTTGAATATGAATATGACATCTTCTTTGACACCCATATCAACACCATCACTCCCATAGCCCCTCCCATTCCACATGAGCTACATCTTGTCCATCCCAAACTTATAGACTGGGACCAACAAGACAAAGCCACTTTAGACATCTAGGTCGATGATAACGCTCTCATTACTCTCTAGACTATGCAAAATTTGGAAGACTGCAACAGAGTACACGAGATTCAACTACATGAAAAGGGATACTTTGGTAGTCAGGTCAATGCCCTTAGTCACAAAAATATAATAAAAACAAAAAGCAGGATTCCCTAGGTGAAAACCTCTCCGAGGCACCTTTGAATGAGCAAAAAGTAAAAACAAAGGGTGTATCTGAAAGTGAAAACCTAGAAAAGGACTTGAGGATGAGGGACTTGACCTCCCTACCATTGGTCATCTTCCATAGGACGGGTCAAATTTGTTAATAAAGGAAAGAGACAGTATCAATATGGGCACCGAAGACATTCCAAAAAACATGCTCATTGCCAACTCCCTCACGAATCAAGAGAAACGGGACTTCATCAATTTCCTCACAGAGACAAAAATCAACTTTGCTTGATCCTATGCTGACATGTCAGGTCTAGATCCTGACTTGGTGGTTCATAATCTTGTTGTCCACCCAAATGCAAAACTCGTGAAACAGAAGTTGCACAAGATGCATCCACATATTGCACTCTTGGTCAAAGCGAAACTCCAAAAGATGTTGGATACAGAATTCATCAAACCAATAGACTACCTTGAATGGGTATCCAACATTGTACCTTTTGGCAAACCTGTTGGGGGCATCTGTATCTATACTAATTTCCGAGATCTAAACAAGGCTTTCCCTAAAGATGATTTCTCACTCCCCAACATAGACATGATTGTGGACCTCACAACGAGACATGAGATGCTATCGCTTATGGATGGATTTTTTGGATATAATCAAATCAGGATCACAGAGGAAGATCAACACAAAACTACAGAGGAAAATCAACACAAAACTACAGAGGAAAATCAAAGACAAGACAAGAGCACATCCCTATCTTAAGGCAAATCTTTGAAAGATTGGAAAAATACAAACTGTGCCTCAATCCTAAGAAGTGTGTTTTTGGTGTCACATCGGGAAAACTACTAGGCTTCATTATTTCTCGCACAAGCATCGAGGTTGATCCTACAAAGGTGAAAGACATCATGGAAATGCCTCCCCCAAAGACCCTCAGATAGTTGTGTAGCCTCCAAGGGAAACTCCAATCTATCAGGCGCTTCATCTTGTAGCTTATAGATAAATGCCATCCATTTTCACACCTGTTGCACAAAGACACAAAATTCAAATATCACTACCTATGTTAAAAGGCTTTTGAAAAACTCAAAGAATATCTAGCATCACCTCTAGTTCTTATGTCTCCTACTCCTAGAAAGCCTCTTATTTTGTACATATGTGCTACTACAGTGCCATTGGGGGCATTATTGACACAAATAGATGATCGGGGAAGGGAGCATGCCATATACTACATCAGTCGAACACTCATGGGGTGTGAACTCAATTATACCCCCATTGAGAGAGCATGCTTAGAATTGGTAATTAGTACATAGAAAATTTGACATTACATGATAAACAACAAAACAAAACTGATTGCTAAGATTGACACTCTTAAATATCTCTTGTCAAAAGCTGCCCTCACTAGCAGAACCACTAAATGGGTCATGTTGTTAAGCGAGTTTGGCATTGAATATGTAGAAAGAAAAGCAATCAAGGGATAGGTAATCACAGACCAACTGGCTGACGCTCCACTTCCAGGTGACCATCTGATCCTTACATAATTGCCAAATGAATTCATAATGATTGTCACCACATCCTTCACATGGAAGTTGTACTTTGATGTCTCTTGTACCCAAAATGGATCGGGGGTAGGAATATTATTGATCATACCTCAAGGAGATTGCATCCCAAAGTCATAAAAGATAGCCTTTGCATGTACCAACAACATCATATAATATGAAGCACTGATTACCGGACTATGCTTGGCTATCCAATGGAAGATAGTGGAATTAGAAGTCTATGGTGATTCCCAACTTGTCATAAAACAAGTCAATGACGAATATCAAACAAAAGATGACAAACTTCTTCAATACCATGGTATAGTTGAATATCTTAAGCAGCATTTCACAATAATCAAGTTTGATCAAATTCCACGAACAAACAATAGAGTTGCAGATGCAATGGCTACCATTCGCTCCCTCCTTCAGATGCCAACACATAGTCAAAAGTGTGAGTTATTGGTCGAGCAATTATTCATACCAGCATATGATTTACTAGAATTTAAAATTGGTGTGCATACTTGTTGGTCTTGAATCCCCTTGGTATCAAGAGACCTTCGCTTTCCTAAAAGATAACATCATTCCCCCACACCTTACCAAAAACCAACAACAAACCTTCATCCATCGATGTGCTCGTTACACTATCCTTGGAGACACCTTATTCATAAGGTATTTTGATGGTTCCCTCCTAAGGTGTTTAGATAAACAAGAGGTTGAATGGGCACTATGTGAAGTGCATGAAGATATCTATGGGGCACACTCAAGTGGCTTCACCTTGGCTAAAAATATCTTGAGAACAGGATATTACTGGCCTAAAATGGAAGTAGATGCATATAATTATGTGAAAAAATGCATCCTTTGCCAGAAACATGGCAACAAGATCCATGCACCATCACAAGAATTGCAGTCTTTCATTACACCCTGATCCTTCTCACAGTGGGGGCTCGATCTCATTGGAAAAATCCACCCTACATCCTCCAACGGTCATAAATTCATTATCACCACCACCGAATATTTCACCAAGTGGGTAGAGGCCATCCCTCTTACCTTCACCACCGGTAAGCAGATATCCAAATTCATTCTAAACTACTTGATCTGTCGATATGGAATCCCAAATGTTATCATTATAGATAATGACAGACAATTCAAAAATCAAGATGTTAAAGAGCTTTGCTAGAAATTCGACATCCAAAACTGCTTCTCCACCCCATATTACCCACTAGGTAGTGATCAAGCCGAGGCTTCTAACAAAACAAAACCCTAATCAAAATCCTCTCTACCCTCCAACTCCACCCTACTCTATGGGCTTACCACACCTCCATTCGCACACCTACAGGTGCCACCCCCTATTCCCTTGTCTTTGGCTCTGAAGTCATCCTCCCTCTTGAGATTGAGATCCCCTCTCTAAGGGTGTCGCTACAAAATATCCTACCAGATGAAGAATACAGAATTGTCAGACTACAAGAGCTAGAACTATTGGATGAAAGATGCCTCAAGGCCTTAAACCATCTTCGAGTATATCAAAATTGCCTATGCATGAGTTAGCACAAGAAGGTCAAAACCCAAGAATTTGAAATTGGTTATCTCATCCTCATGGAAAATCAAAAAAACCTTCAAGAAAGAGAAAACAAAGGCAAGTTTGAGCCTAATTGGCTTGGACCATATGTGATCACAACAAAATATAATTTAGGGGCATATCAGTTGGCTACTCCTAAAGGAGATCCTTTGGATGATACAATGAACATCATGCACCAAAAAATATTCTATGCCTAGTCCTTAGAAAGTCATCAATTATCCAAAAATCAAAAAATCAAAAAAAAAAAAAAGTCAAGAAAAATCAATTCGTCCATTGGTGAAAACTACTTTGTGGTGCTATGCAAAAGTACATTGGTGAAAACCTGCATGTAGGCACTAAGGTAAATAACCTAGATCCATCGTCTATCAGGTCAGTGCTCCATCACCTCACATCCATCATCCTCACTATCTAATTTGCCCATCGCGACATTCCTCCACTCCCACTAGAATAAATCATGAGTATGATAATGAGTCTTCACCTAAATCATGAATAAATATTTTCCCATCAAACTGATCTTTTGTGCCTCTGTGTGAGCTTCATCAATTCTTGAGGTCAATCCTGAGTCCACAAGTTAATCTTCAAGGTCATCTGGTCATTTTCCTAATCCAAAATCCACCCACCCTATCCTTTGCCCTAGGGATGAATCCTTCCCTCACCTAGCAATTTAATCCTCCATCCTAATCCTACTCTTGGCAAGAGGCATCAGTTGGTCATGTATGGGTGACTTGTTTGATTTCTTGGATTTTTTGTTTTGACTTGCATCTTTTTCCCCTACGAATACATCTATCTATGACTACCTGGATCTTCCATATCCAGGTATTAATAGGTGCATTTTGGAGCATATTTTCATAGCATGGCATGTTTTGGATCTCTCTTGTATGAACCGATGACTTGGTACTAGTGTTTATGAACACTTACCTTCTCATGTACAAGAGGTATTAGTGTGTTTGATGGTTTCCTTTCACGTACCCACAACTTTGTATCAGTGTTCCTCAACACTTGCATAGGTATGTGCAAGGAATTTCCATTTTCTGTGATTCACTCCATACCTTGGGATTCCCATGGCATCCTGGTTCCTATAGTCATTGGTGTGGGTTACCTAGGGAAATATCAAACTAGGTTGGATCTCCACATCTTTTGTGCACAACTCTCCCCATCATTCCATAAAGTCCTAATTTTACCAATCCAATGATCCCATGGAGTCTTCAATTCCCCCCCCACTCTCCCCTATTCTTCTATTTTTATCTACGATCATTGTATTACTACTGGCATATTCACACAAAAAAACATTATGCATTTAGAATGCATCACTCATTGCATTATCCATTCATTTTTATAGATTCCATTATCTATTCATTTCATTACACTATTCACTTAGATTATCATTTTCACAAGCATTAACCACTTAGATTGCATTCCATACATCATTTAGGTTACATTATCCATTCATATTAGATGGAATTAATTCATTCACTTAGATTAAATTCATTGTACATCTTACATTTACATTATATTATTCATTCATTTCATTCATTTAGATCTCATCATTTGCATAGCATTGATCATTTACATTGCAATATCTATGTAGGTGGCATTGCATTCATCATCCATTCCTCGAATAGATTGTATTTAGGATAATTTATCATTTATCATAAATCATTTTCATCTACATCTATTATTGTATTGCATATTCATCATACATTAAACATCCTCATATACAACATATATGCACATCAAAACATGTGGACTTGCATAATCACTCATCCTACATCCATAAACATGTCAGTAACACATCATAAGCATACATATATAAGCATCTACTCTACATCACAAATAGGTTATCACAATACATCCATAATCATCATGCATGCATTACATCATAAAATAATAAATAGAGTCCATCATAATAAGATACATGCATCACCGTCGTCATAAATCATATAAGCTCAAAAAAAATGGAATATGTTTGTCATAATACAATGATCACCCCGAAGGGTCAAAATATAACACAAGCCAAAATGGAGCTAGCTCTCTCCATCTATCTCCCCACCTCCCTCCTCAACACCTCCTCCACCGGATCCTCCTACTCCCCCTCCTCTAGGTGGTCTAAAACCCACCAATCCACCTATTTGTTGGCTCTGTGTGGGCGCTGGCTTTATGTCCTATGAGATCGCACACTCTTAGTGTACAAGGTTTCTCGTTACATCATAGGTACCACTCTGTGGTACATCCCCTTATAGTAGGCCACCTCTCGAGCTTCCCTCTCTTCCCTCTCCCTCTACTGCATTATATCAGAATACATCTGCCCAAGCCCTGTGGGGACCAACATCTAACGGGTCACATCCCTCTCCCGCCGTAGCCATGTGACATATTCCTTTTCCCTCTACACTCGGTCCCAAAACTCCTCTAACTCCTCATCCTATCAGCAAAGAACATCCTATAAGGCCTTAATGGTGGTCCCTATCTGTGCCTCCTCTAGCATCCGCTCAAACTCCTCCCTCTGTCCTAGTTGTATGGAGGCTCTCTGTCAAATCTGCTATCTCCTGTCACAACCACTCCACCTCTACCTCCAGGATCTACCTCCCATCTCTCTCTATCTGTACCTCATCCTCGAGTGAGTGAAGCCTCACCTGGGTGGCGTCTCTCTCCCACTGGACTCTATCAAAGTCATCCTGTGACACTCCTCCCCTACCCTCTACCTGTGCCTCTGGAATATCCATGGGTACAACCTCCTCTCCCCCACCATCCCCTCCCTCTATGACCTCTCCTATGGGTAATGCTCCTGCCTTAAGATCTCTCCTCCGTACCACCCTAACCCTCATCTATTGTCCGCCAGTACCCCTCCCTACTGTAACCACAACCCTCTCACCCGGTCCATCATCCTCTCCTCTGACTATCTCATCTACAATCGATTACAGCTCATCATCTTCCAAAACCCCAGGAATGGTAAGGCACACTAGAAAATGTCCCTTTCACTAGCTCCTATATCTTCTTGTCATCCCTGGATCCTCTCCTACCCTGAGCCGCTCATCCCAAACCAAGTACAATGTTGTCTGGAAACTAGTCCTGCCCTCCAATGGACTCGTTGTCAAGCCAGAAAATCTGTCCTCTCATGTCATCCGATGATACAATGCTATGTCTCCCACTATGTCCTGGACCAGGCTGAACTATCTCACTACTCTATAAGGGGCATATTACTCCATGATATATACAAACCTTCCAAACAACCACATCTCCACTCCAGCCCAGTGCAGCTGCCAGTCCCCCCTCCATATCTCACTATCCAAAAATGGCTACCATGTAAACTGCATAAGCTCATCAAAAATGTTGCACCAAAACAATATCGATCCTATCCGTGTATAATGTAGCAGGCCCCTATACCTATCTATATATGATCATCGGGCCCGCCTATCCTGTACACCTAGTGGTTGGGTAACCGCAATATGCTCCCAAGCCCAGATATGGAGAAGTGTCACTCCTGCAGATAAGTTGACATACTCCCTGTACACCACAAGATTCATATCGTTCTATAATTGAGCCAACATCGCGTCTCCATAGGCATACTGCGCACAATCATGTACTATGAAATAAAGACACCTGCTCCATCCAACCGAAAACCCATGTCCTCCAAGATCACATAAAATCCATCCGCTCAAAGATCCACAAATCACAAGTACCAGACAAGGTATATGTCAGATACCCATCACCCTACCCAAATGCATCTTGCTCCTATCTAGCATCGGCAAGGCCTCATACTCGCAAACCTCCTGCAGGTAAAAATATGCTGCATCTAATCAGTACTTTAGGATGACATCATGAATGGGGATCTTCAAGATCCTCCATACATCTAATAGAGTCATTGTCGCCTCACCGATAGGTAGGTGGAAGGTGTTATATCTACCATCCCACCTTTCAACTAAATTCATCATCATTGTAGTATGGTATCGAATCCTCAACCACCTACCCACAAAATGCAACCCCACAACAGCTAGGATCTCTAACTCTTCCATCTGCAACCATCAATATAATCTCACGGTGGCTCATCAGTGCTCCCTCAATGCCAACGACCCCAAATCAGCGTGCATCCAACAATCCGATTCATCATTTCACATCCTTAAGACCTATCTTTGCCCCTTGATGCACCCATACCTTACCCCAACCCAAAATTCTAAGGCTATTTTCAATCCCTTCCTTCCCTAGCGCACACACTAATTCACTCAATGCTCGCACCAAACTGGTGGTGCTCATGCCATTCTACATGTGCACGCACTGATAGACCCCCATTAGGGACCCTGGAGCGAACTAGCACAACCACTCGTGTCGAACAACCTTTTCCCTACACCCGACCATATCCTAAACTACCCTAGTGTGAGTGCGCACACCACGATATCCCTATCTCACATCCTTGACCTAACCCTAACCTACCTTAGCACGATCACTTGCATTACGCTACCTTTTTCTAACCCTAAACCTAACCCTCAATCCCCTCCTCCGTGAACGCCTGCACCAAACGTGAGTCCCCACCCCAAAACCCTCGCTTTTCTCCTTCCACTCGTGAGCGCTCATGCTACCCTAGAGGCGCACACACTAAAATGATGATCAACGCCTCCACCTCGCTAAACTTTTAGCCCTAAATTAAGCCCTAATTCTTTCCTAAACCTACAAATTCACAGAGGAGGATAGTCATGCATACCAGTGGTCCATAGCCCACAAGTCTCTTGTATCGTTGGATCCTCTTGGCATGGTGCTCACGGGTGGGAATGTGATCCATCTCTCATTTTCTTCTTCTAGGCTCTAAGTTGCTCCAAGGCTTGTGTGTAGTAATGACCCCTCATTGGGCCCTTTATGGCTTATATGGACCCCCTTGTGTGCACATTCCCTGTGTGCTCTCCCTCCTTCTATCTCCTCTTCTATTTTTCTCAATCTGCTCTATCTTTCTTTCTTGTTCATTTCTCACCCCTTCTTCTTTCTTCTTCGTTTCGAGAATTTTTTCATCAATTTTCTAAAAAAAAATTGAAAAAATTCTCGATGGGGCATACACCACCCATGTTTTACACTAGGGCATCTTTTTTTCTTCTTCTATCTTTTACCCATCGCCAAACTTGCTACTGCATAAAAGAGGGGCAAAATGAAGACACTTAAATTAATTATTTTAATTTATTTAAGTTCCTCACATAATTAATTTACTAATTGTGTCAATTCTTATTGCTTCTCAATATTAATTAAATATAATTAATGTTTTCATTGTAGTCTGTTGATTGATTTATTTAATATAAATAAATCTAGCTTTATTCTTCTAAAATCCCTAATATTAATTCTCTCCAAATTCCTCCTTTTAATTAATTAATCTAGGTGATTCCTACAAATCACCTTTTTCTTAACCCATCATTAACCTAATGAATTCTTCTATAAGCCCCCTAATCTCACTTGTCATCATTCTTCTAATTTTTAATTCCCTCCACTCATTTTCTGTCCTAGTCAAATCCTCCTACAAATCCCATCTACCCTAGTCCCACACAATCATTCTTCTAATCCCTCTCCTAATGAGTTGCTAGTGGTTAACCCTCATGAATAGTCACAAAGTCAACTCCTTGTCCCTTCCATCCAACCACCTTCCTTAAATACCATTTTCCTAGGTGAATGTGAGATTTTCAAAATCTCACATTTCTCTAGACATCCCATCCTCCAAGTAATTTTTAATTCCTTCTTATTCCTCCAATCCCTATGATCATTCTTTTTGAAGAATTTTCAATTCCTCATCCCCATCCCTCAAGGAATATTTTATTCCTTTCTCTTCCCTAGGCACATTGGGAACTCTTCCCAATGAGCCTTGAGGATTGTAGAGACAAGAAATGCCTTTGAGGCATATCTCTTGGTCTCCACACTTGTCTTGTCACCTCCTCTTGGGCCATGTGTGGGCTCACCTGAAATCCTGACCCTTCATCTTGGGTCAATCCTAGCCCTCCATTTCTTCTCCTCTCCTCCTGTAAATTGAGGAATCCATCCCCTTGTATCTCATCTCCAAATCTTGTAAATGCATGCAGCTAATTTTCTTAGTGAAATCCATCTAGGTACCCAAACTATAGCCAAATCATTTGCATTTGCATACTTAGCCATTTTGATCATCATCCACAACTTCACTCTTCCATCCATATATCCATCTCCATCCTCATTTGTGTACACTTTGGAGAGCCAACCACATATCTACATTGGACCAATCCAATCAAACTAAGGAGTGGCACATTCTTGGATTCATCAAGAGTCCAAATCAGAGGAACAAGAGAATGCTCTTGTCAAGGTATAATAGATTGTTGTTTATGTCTTTTATTTGTATTTTTTGTGCTTTTGATTTGAGATGACAATCTAACCTTGCATTGGATCTTTCCCTTGGTTCATTCTTATCTCTGGTGTTGCAAGTATTGCTTCAGATTATTTATAAGCTCTCTACAAGATTTCCACCTTCGGTATCAGTTGTATCTATAGTTCCTACAGGGATTTGATCCTCTTTACCTATTCATTTTCATAAGCTTTTAGCTTATGCTAAAGTTCTACAGCTAATCTTCCAAAATTGATAGTAGAGTCATTAAGGGGCTTGAATGACTCACTAAGAACTTCAAGTTCTTTCTCAACTTCCTCCTTCTTCTTCTTCAAATCAGCACAAAACAATGAAAATTTATAAACAGTTGAGAGGATTTTACCTCCGGTTTCAAGTGCCTCTTTTAAATAGTCCTTATTGATAGTAAGAGAAACTTTCCCTTTATCAATTTCAGTCATTAAGTTCTATGTTCTCTTCTTCTTTTAATCTTTCTCAACACTGACATAAGCTGCATCCTCAAATGATTTCATTTCCTCTCTAACATCATAAACAAGTTGTCCAAGCTTATCAATAGGAGTAACAAAATTGTCTATATCAATCTCTAGTAGAAGACTTGACAAAATTTCAACTGTATTTCCTACTGTCTCTTCCTCCTTTTGTTGTTCTTTCATACTCTTCTTCTTGGCTCAAGATTGCATGGCAATTGCGATCTCCATCAACTCAGTTGAGCTCAAATTGTCCACGTCTAGTGGTCCTTTGATGTTTATAGCATCATCATCATCTTCATCAACAATTTTCTTTTTGGAATCAAGTGACAAAGGTGTCACTTTAGGCACAGTATCCTCTATTTTCTTTTCTTCAGTTTTCTATTCTACATTTTCCTCTTTCTTTTCTTCTATCTTCTTTTCTTTTATCTTCTTCTTTGCATCTTCAGCCTTATCTTCTATCACTTCCTCTTTCTTTTCACTTTCCTTATCCTTTTCAGTTTCCTGTACCGGTGGGGGTTGTGTATCAATAGTTTGAGTTACTACTGGTGGCTCCTCATCCTTCTTTTCTTCTTCATCTTTCTTTTCTTCTTGTCCATGTTCCTATTCATGTTACTCAAACATTTGAACATCGGCATTTTCTACATCTACATTGTTAGTAGCATCAACATCATCATTACTACTGACATCATCATCATCAAGGATAATCATAGGTTCAATTTGTGTGTTCATCGGTTGATCATCTACCGATTAATCACCCATTGAGAATTCATCAGGCTCAAAATAAATTATTTTAACACCTCCTATAAAATCTTTAGCCTTAAGCCTTTTTGGTTCATCTTCCTTATCTTCTTCCTCTTCATCCAGAATGAGACCCAGTACCTTCTTCAAGATTTGTTCAATCTCCTCATGGACTGATTGGGTCTCACCAATTAACATTCTTGTCAACCTTTTCTTCAACCTAAAAGATGATTTTTCCTTAGTAAAAAATTCATCTATCTCCTCTCTTGTAGCTTCAAGTTGCAGATTCTTAAGAATAAATTCATTAAATTATTTGTCTTGTCTCATGGCTGCCTGCCATCTTGCATCAATCTTATTATACAAAGAATTGGGAATCTTCCCTTGCAATTAAATTAGGGCTTTGTTGTATTTATTCATCTTGTAAACAACTAAATCCTCTATTTGCCTTTGTTCATCTTCATTAAAAATTTCATAGAGTTTCTTCACATCAGTCAATAAACCATACTCTTTAATGTTTATTATTAAATTTTCAAGAGGTGCGAGCTTGATTACCAATTTCTTTGAAGATTTCACAGTTGAAGTACCAACACCCTTAGACCTTTTTTCTCTGGCCCTTAGGGCTTTCTTTTCTCCTTCGAACACAGTCTCTTCTTCATCAGCATCTACCAGTTTATGTGCTTGTTGCTTTTTCCTTTTACCAGTCTTAACCGGTGCAGCAAGTGGTTCAACAATCTTACCTTTTCTTTGGAACTAAATCTTTGAAGGTTTTTCTTTTTTTGTTTCTACCAATTTTTCCTTCTTGGATTTTGTTGGTTTATCTTTCTTTGCTCCTTTCTCCTTCCCGACTCTAGTATTTACATCAGTGGGGATACCAGTTGGTGCACTTGATGTTTTATCCTATTGAGCAGCATGCTTTTCTCTTGCTTGAGCAATGACTTCCTTTGTGAATCCTACTTGCTCTACAAATGCTTCAACTTCTTTTCTAACTTTCTTTCCTATTACCAATTTGTTAAGCTCTAAATGCACTTGAAGAGATTTCTCCTTGTAAGTGCCAAAATGTTCTATTGTTGTATCTACCAACTAGACAAGAAAATGATCGACATATGCAATCAAAAGATCCTTATCCACTTCATATCTCATTGGCATAACCCATGTAGTTCGGGGCTCAGTTGCCTCCATCATGCAAGTATCTGTATCAACCATAAAGAAAATTGTGTTCTCATATCAATTGACAACCTCTGTCGGTATCCTTTCCCTTCCATGCATTTTCTTTTGAAAGTCCTTAAAATATCCCCATGCAATATTTGCCAAAATCATTACCAAGCATTCTTATGGTATTCTTCATTTGCACCAATGCTGGAGTGTCATCTATCCATTCGATATCACCAATACTGAGGAAATAATTCTGAAAGTAAAAGAATAAGCCAAGAATTAATTGTCCAAACTTAAACCTTAACCTCTTATCCTTCTTTATAGATTCTAGGTTAGCATCACTTGACTCCTCAATGCCTCCGACAAATCATAATCAACATCCTCTTTTATCATCAAGTGGGCAATGTGAATAGCAGCAACAATGATGTTATTCATCCTGCTAGAGTAGTAAATCCGATAATCGATCACCATAGAATCATACTTTACTGTCGGATCATTGATATTATTCACTAGCATTGCTTTGCCATTCCATTTAGAACCTGTTAAATTTTCTACATTATTCTTAGGAACGGATCTGAGTACAAGAACCTCACCAGTGGCACAAAATCCAGTGACTGCATGAATAGCTTCCTTAGAAATTTTATGTGGTCTATCGAGCCACATGAACTGGTCATGAATTATGCTAAGCACATATCTCACAAGATCATTATCAAAATCATCAATGGTGTTTAGGGCATGGTGAAACCCTTTCTTAGTAACCCTTTTGAATTGTTCCTTCAAAATACCATTCTTATCACACAATGCTCTATACTGATAAAAAATAGTTGTCATACCAAGATCCTCTAGTTTGCAATGATAAAATTCTCTAACATCTTCAACATGTAAGACACCATAAGGAACTCTGGATAGAGCTCCGATAGGATCAGTTTCGTCAGACTTAAATGGGTGCCTCTTAAATTCAAGACGAGTTCTATTGGTGGCATCAACTAGATGTGAGGCATCCATCTTCAACGATTTAGAAAGATAAGTAGATAACAACATTTCTAGATAAATACCTTTTACCGTTTATGCGCTAGGGTCCCAAACATCGACAAAGATTTCTAACTAATTGTCAATCGCAAATCACACCAAATCACTTCAAATCTCTGTCAAACAGGTTAGATATTGCAAACACAAGCTCTGCTCTACTTTATTCGCTCTTTGAGTGCTCACAAGAATGAAATGAGATAAATAACATTCAAAAAGTTCATTTTATTTTCCCATTATCTACCGCATTAAATGTTATTACCGGTAAAACTCTAAAACATTACTTAACACACTAATACATACTACAAGTTGCCAAGTTACATCATTTCTACCGGTTATGACCCAAAAACTCTTCATAACATCAAAATGTGTCAAAATATACAGATCAGACTTATTGCACTTCATCTAGGGGTTCTTCTACAGATCTAGCAATAAGTTGTCCCCAAGTTGTATAAACAACTCAATTAACCGGTGAAGGGTTCTCCACACTAGGTGAATAATTTGACTCCTCAAATAATTTATCATCGCTCTTCTTCTTCCAAATTCTATTCATCTCAGCTCTGGTTTCCTCAACATCAACTTCCTTCTTCCCTTTCCAGCCAGCAGATTGATTTACCGGTTGATTCTTCTTTACTCTACAAAACTTAGCAATGTGTCCCAGTTGATGACAATGATAACAAGCCATACCAGATTCTCTCCAAGGTCCTGCATTGCCTCTACCTATCCTTCTTTTGCAATTCATAGCCACATGTCCAAAATTATTATAGATTGTGCAAACCACATTCATTCTTTTCTCCATCTCATAGGGGCTAGACCGGTTAGTATAGGGTCTCTACCAATTTGAATTTCTTCGGTCATTGAAATTTATTCTCCAATCACCACCAGATCTTTGATTCATGTGAGGTGTTGGATTATTTTCTCCATGCCTACATTCAATAGTTATATGCCCATACATGTTGCATGTGTAACAATATCCATTAAATTTTCTAGGCACATATCTCTGATAAGTAATAGGTCAATAACCAGTATCAACATTAGATTTGATTCTACAAGCATTAGTAGTATGTCTTGGTTTATGTCAATTCAAACAAACGGGCTTATAGGATTTCCTACCACTGGATTTTTGAATCTTAGGTGTAGGTTTACCTTCCTGAATGTTTTCCTTAGTACCAAAAAGACTCACCTTTCTCAAACGTTGAATAACCTAATCCAGTTGTGTCACCTTTCATTCTCTGAGATTGGATTTGTTCATCAAGAATGGTATAACTTTTGCTGAACTTTGCAAGTTTCTCATTAACATCAACAAGTTCCTTTGTAAGATCTTCATTCCTTTTCATAAGGGTCTCTCTAAGAGACATTTCCATATCAATCTTTGCCTTTATTTCTTCTTTTTCTTCTTTCTCCTCATGCCAATGTGCATATAGAGTGTCATTTTCTTGATTTAACTTAAAGATCTCATGTTCTTTTTCTCTAATATTGTCTTCTACAGTCCTTCTTGCTTCAAGTTCTTGACTCATTTAGATTGTAAGGGCTTCAAGCTTTCTCCTTAGGTTAGACTTCTCTTCATTTAAATTTTCAACCTCATTGACTAATGCATCCATGTAAGCTTCATCAAAAGAACTATTTTCAGTCATCTCCATCAGTTGTTCTGCAAGTTCTCTCCTTTTGGCAATTGAAGCTTTGTATTGTCCTTTCAGAGTATCAAGGGCTTCTTCAACGTCTTCAAGTCTCCTAGACATTTCTCTATAGCTCAATCCTTCCCCCATGTCTGCCTTAGATATCCTTCCCAAGCGGTTAAGCCTCAAGGAAGTTAGGCTCTGATACCAATTGATAAACTTATAAGGCACTGAGAGGGGGGGTGAATTAGTGCAAGCAAAAACAATATGAATCTGACCACCAACTTAAACAACTTAAAACTTAACAAGCATAAGAGGAATATCACCATATAAGTTAATGCTCAATAAAACAAATTCCACATAACACAACAGATTTATACGTAGAAAACCCAAAAGGGAAAAACCACGGTGGGAGTTAATACCCACAAGATTCACTATCTGCAGAATAGAAATCTTGACTGGCTAAGGTCTTACAAATATGCCCTGTTAGGAGAAGACCCACTTAGGAGTCACCTAGTTAAGGGATTTAATATGATGAGCTTTGTTAGAAGATTAGACCTGTTAGGATCAACCTCGCAAGAGGATTTAAGACTCTGATATAGAGCTACCATGTTAGAGGATTTACAAATTAAGGCTGGTTAGGGGATTTGAATGCTGCAAATTATTAGGAAAACAACAGTCAAATAATATTCATGTACCGCCTTTGTGTCTGATAAGATCCACTTCAGATCCTCAAAACTTCAATAACACATCAATACAAATCTTCACTAATCACCGCACAATCAAATTCACATCCTTCGCTAATGATCTCACACTCTTACATACACACACCAACTTGATTCCTCATCACACTTTTTATAAACATCTCTTAGTCGGCTACAACCTTGGAACAATTTCCTAGGTTCAATGACTCTAGACATTCTTACATTACATGCCTTACTTATGTCGGCCATCGACATAAGAAATAAAAAATAAGACAAAGCCTATATCGGTTTATCGATTTAAATGTCTTTATCACTACCGGTTAAGTGTTTATCAGAATGCCTGCTTTGTACATCAAATCTTGCTTGTTCGGTTGAATTTGCCAATGTGGTCATGAACATATCTCCAAATACTTGTCTCCATCATTGCTTGAAAACTGCATCATCCAACTCTTCATGAACCACCTATATCGGTTGTTGGAATGCAACTTTGTCTCTATTTACCAATTGAAATCCTAATTACTGGTTCTCTATTAAATTGTCTTGGTTATACCTTATCGGTTGGCTTTCAAGACTTAGATGACTACAAAAACATTGTTGCCATCAATGACAACACAAGACTTAGTCATCAAACATGAATCTCAATCTCTTCATCACATTCACCAATCAATCCTTTACTGGTTACATATCACCAACATCCTCTACCGGTTTAGTCAAATGCCAACAGATTGGTATAAATACATTCAAAGATCGGATCTCTCTCTACACAATCTAGTGAGTTCTTGGTGCAGTCATTAGTTAGGAGGGACTTCAAAGAGATCATTTTGAGCCAGTCAGCAAGAGTAAACATAAGGATATGATGGAGGCAATGAAAAACAAATTGATTTATATCATGAAACTGGTTACAACCAATCGGTAACAATCGGGTTACAAAAATTAGTTCACATGCCTACTAAAACATACTCAAAATATAGAACAGATCACAACCGAGACCTCAAACTTAAGACTTTAGCTTCTATGTTCTGTCCAACTTCCTAGATTACATTATAATTCTCTACTACAAAGATTTATACGATCCAAGGGGATCAGGTCGGCCCAGAAAGGGTTCAAAACCCAAAGAGCAAGACCTAATGTGTAAAACCAACAAGGTCAGCCTCTGTCAAAGAAATTCCTCTAAAAAATCCAAAGGACAAAGTGAGAATCAAAGGGAAGGCTGGCCACACACCAAGGAACAATAGAATCAATGCTTAAGGCTCTGCAAGCTATGGAAAGGATCTAGTAGATCACCAACTCAAATAGTTCTAAGCAACTGGTAACAAAAATCTGTCTCGAAAACCGGTAGCGATAACTTTCTGAAAAATGATCCAAATGCTCCATAGCTTGGGAATAAGGAGGATGATCAAGTTTTCAAATAAAATCCAACTCCACAGGTTTTAGTGAGCCAAATGCTGAAACTGCAAACAAAAAAGAAAACAGAAAGAAATAATTTTTTTTTGGTTGATGCAAGATTGCCAAGAACTGGGGATGCTCCTGCATCATTTCTAGGCTCTAAATTTGGATCAATAGCGAAGTTTCAGACCAAGAAAAGTCATTGTTGTTGACTACATTGGTGATTGCTAATGACCTAAAGGTGAGCGATCATATTTTGAAGTGTTATAATATTATTCTGAATTTATCTATATATGTTTGCACTGTTAAGTTTATTCTTATTCAGTGGAGACCCATCAGTGCCAAGTGGTCAGTCAAGAGACCTCAAACATCTAGATTGTAGGTCGTAGGGCCAATGAAACATATATTATACATTATAGTATATTATTACTTCTTCAACAAATTGATATTTTTTTTGTAACCTTTATTTCATTGGAGATCTCGAATAGGAAGAAGGGTAGGAATCATGAATGTGGGGAAGGCCATGAGAGGCCAACAAAACATAGAATGTTGAATTCGTACTTTGGCTTTGACAAAGATTGTGGTGAAAATTAGGAAGGTACATCATCACAAGTACAAGTACAAAATTCATAACCTACACCGCATGTTCAAGATGACAGCGAACCTGATATCTCAAATTGGGATGTACCTAAAGAAGATTATCTGATAGATACCCAAGTTAGCTGGAATGATATAATCAACTTGGGTGATAATTCCATAGATGATAATGCATGGAAGGGGAAAAGAAAAGCCAAATCAAAAAAAGATCAACCAAAATCAAATAAGGATCGGGAGTGGGATATGTCAGTGAGGAATTTTTAAATTATTTTTGCATCAAAGTATCCATTCATTGAACCAGTGGAGAATCCAATTGAAGGTGAGCCTCTGATAGAATGCAGGTGTAAGATTTGCATTTGGAAACATAACAAGGAAAGGAGGTTGCAGCTAAAAATGGACACCATAGAAAAGCATATGGGTAAAGTTTATGAAAAACAAATGATAGACAAAGTTGAAAAATCAGTGATAAGATGGAAAACAAAGGAGGAATGTAAGCATGTGAGGAATACTAAAGAGTATTATTTTCATGAGAAAATATAGACTAAGTCTACTGAAGTTAAAGGTTCTATTGAAGTTATTTTTGGAAAAGCAATACAAATAGAACAAATAGGAAAAGTTGTTCAGTTAAGTGTTGTTTTTTATATTTTGAGTAGAGGGCATGCTATGACAAATTTACAATCAATTAGTGGTTTATTACACTTTTTGAAAGTTCTTAACTATCCTAATAGTCACTGATCAATAAAAAGTGGATGGGAATGGACAAGTTGTCTTGTTGAGGTTGAAAAAGAAGATGTAAAGGAAAAAATAAGAGGTCAAACTTTATTGCATTGTCTTTAGACAAAGTTACAGCAGTAGATAATACTTTGTGGGTATGCATGCATGTTTATACTATACATAATCATGTCTGACAACCTCATCTAATATTTGTTTCTAAAATGAAGGATAGTGCGAGAGCAAATAATTTATTTCAACTAGTAAAGAGATGTTTAATTGAATATGGAGGTATGGATGACATGACATTGCTAAAAAATTGGTGTGTGTTGGAGCAGATGGAGCTTCAGTAATGCAAGGTCACAAGGATGGTCTTTGTACAAAGATGGAAACTTCTTCTACACCCTACATTACTAGTATTCACTACATAGCTCACATCATGAATCTAGCTTTTGGAATTGTGAGCAAGTATGCTCCAGTAAAAAAAATTAATATTTTAATCAAAGAGCTCTACTCACACTTCTGTCGAAGTCCCAAGCGATTTATGGAATTTCAACACTTTTTTTATGGAATAATTGATGGGAACAAGCTTCTCAAGAATAATGATACTAGATGGATCTCTTTGGATGGTCCACTACATCAAGTTTTTTCAAAATATCCATCCTTGATTGGACTATTCCACACAACTTGCGACAAATCAAAGCAACCAAAATTTCTTGACCTCTTTTGTAGTTTAAGTAATATAGAGACACTCTTAACATTAGCATCTCTCATGCCCATGCTATAGAAAATGAGAAATATTATGAAGAAAGCCCAACAAAGAGCTATGTATATTGCAGAATATGCTAAGTTGCGTAAGTTGACATGCATGACCCTCGATAATCTCCATCGAAGTCAACCAACACTATCTGATAAAAAATTTGTTAAGTGGCAAACACTCACAGATTTGAACAATCCTGGTAAATTTTTACAAATTGGTGCAAATGGGGAGGCATGTGCCAATGTATGGGGAGTTGAGATATCAATACACTTTTATGCCACGGTCGACCCCAAGGAACCAAGAAAGCACCCTAAGAAGAAACTAACAAGAGTTACAAGGGAAGATTTCGACAAGATTGTTGAGTCTATAACTACTTCTGTGAAGAAAATTTCGTATTATCTTTCCTCATAGATTAGAAGAAGATTCCCTCCTAAGAAACTACTCGAAGCCATGTCTATTGTGTTTCCTCAATATTGGAGCCTCAAAAGTCCAACTGATTTTTGAAGTAAGCTACTGACTTTGATAAAACAATTTTGCATATCCAAAGAATTGAATGGAGTTACTATGAATGGAATATTAGACGAAACTCTTCTTAGAGATAAATCAACTTGTTTTGCATACACTATGAGGGAGAAATATGACAAAATGGAGAACCCCCACAAAGAGGGATCGGTAACAAGGCTTTGGAAAAATCTAGGTGAGAGCGAAGTTTTGCGTGATTCAATATCATAATAATTCAAGCTTGTTGATTTATGTCTTACCATGATATTGGGTTCAGTGGAAGATGAGAGAGTTTTTAGTTCTTTGGGGTTCCTAAAATTAAAGCTAGGAAACAAACTAGACAAAAAATTGGAAAATTACTTGAGGCTCTATACATCTAGGTATGATGTCCACACTTTTCCTTACTATAGGGCACTGAAAATCTAGAGGTCCAAATGTGAAAGAAGAGGTTTGGGAAACACTTCAAACCAAAGTGCTAGTGGGACTATTAACTCATGTACTGGACCTACTGGTAGCATTGAGATGTAGTTCAGTGAAGGTATGTAGACTCAGAGTCAAGAAAAAACAAACAAGAATCAAGAAAGCTCTGAATTTGATGAGGAGGAATGGCAATTGTAAGAGATTGGTATTTATTAATCTTATTATTGTATCTCATCAATCATATTACAAAATCATATTATTATGGTTGATAACTTGATGATTTTTTATGAGTCTGTCAACTTTTTGCAATTAGAATTTAATATTGTTTTGTAATTGTATTTTTCAACTTTCTATTTCCAGATTTAAAATAGTATAATAAAATACCATAATGTGTTTATTGATACAGAGATGTTTATTTTTTCATGTTGAGAACTTAGATTTTCATTAATTATTTCAAAATATAACCATATGATACAATTCATTCAATACACAACTCCGTGTGATTCTCTATGCAAAAGTCAATACAAAATTTCATAACCCTTTGCAAATTACCCTAAATTCCCTTTTATAGAAACAAGGGAGCAACAACAGCTTCAGGTTGATTAGCAACATGTGAAGACTCAACATCAAAATCAATTACTAAGGCATTGAAAAATGAATATATCATCCCGACCACCATTGATATCACAAACTCAACACAAATTTACATGGCCATCATAGGTCGGATTAGCAATTTAGCATTTTAACAATTGCTACATGTCTCATGTTAAAAAGCAAAGTTTAAAATTAAAAATTAATTCAAGCCATGACAAATTAAATATAGATAATAGCAGTGCCCAAAACTTAGAAATCAGAAATAGAGAAATGCAGAAATGTTAAAACTTGGGAGAATTTGAGAATACAAATTTACAAGGTTGAAGGCTTGCACTGTGCATCATAGGCTGGATTAGCAATAGCGAGTGCTAGTTTTTTCCTGTTCATAAAATAGAGTTATTTCAAGCAATGTCAAATTCCAAATAGAAAAAATATAAAACCTTGAAATTAAGAGTAAAAGCGGAAAACTATGCAATACATACTATGATTCTTGAGATTTATGTGCCAGTTTTTGTAGGGTGCTCCACTCTTCGTCTAATGGAAGTCCAATATTCTTTAAACTATGGTAATTCAACTGCAACTTTCTCAACAATCCATATTTAGAAGAGAGGCTTGACATCATTGTTTCGCTCAATACTGCATTCAAAGTTGTAAATGGATTTATGAATTCCAAAAAGATTTGGGGAGTTGTGTCCTTAGGAAGAAAGTCTAAATCACTTTATTTTTTCCTCCATGGTTTTTTTGTAAGCTTCTTTTCCAATGAATTTATTTGATGGGTCAACGGATTTCAGTAAACCAATTTTAATCAAAATGGTTGTCTTTTCTTGTAGCTTCAATATCTTTTTTCCACCTTTATCCATAATTTCTGATGTCCCTTAGTTTCTGGCATTTTTTGAAGGATAGATGATGTCTTAACTATGGCATCAATATGGTTGTTAATTCCCTTGGATGACAAATAGCTTTCACTGGTACTGTAGACTAATTACAAAATCTGTTTTGCCATATCCTCTTTTGAATAAACATGTATGCTCTTCTCAATGTGCCTTTTGATCTTCCAATAAATTAATCTCAAACTTTCATTCAATTCAAACTATTCACACAACTTATCACTCCTTTGCATTATTTGCCCCCAAATGTTTTCTTGTATATACTTCATTGTATTTTTCATATTATCTTTCAACCTGTCCTCCAAAGTTTTAATTTTATCATTTGCATTTTGTGGGTCTTCTTTCATTTGTGCATATTTTTTTCTTTCTTCCTCTACTTCCTCTTCCAAATGTTTTTCTTTTTCCTTCTCATGATCCAATAGGTCTTGTATTTTTTATTTTTTTTGGCAGCAACAAACTCATAACTTTTGTATAATTTTTGTGAACTAGTTCTTTCATCATCAAATGTTTTACTGATTTTAGCCAGTTTTTCCCTTAGTTCCTTCAATTTTGCCTCCATCTTTTACTGCTCTATAATTTCTACTGTAGAGTCCAAATTTTTTATCCTTTTCTGTAAATCATTGCACTTGTTATTTTCTGCTTTCCTCTTTGATTTTTCATTTTCCAGGTCTACCTGTAAGTTTTCTATTTGTTTCTCCAACTTATTTTTTTCTCTCCACCTTTAGCAGTGAAGTGTAGACCAGTTCATTAGTCTTTTTTGACACACTAATTTTGTCCATATTTTGTACTTTGGAAAAATCCATTTGGAGGGTGCTAACTTGAAATTCAGAGGGATCTATCTGACTGTGTGGTGGATTTTTATCTTTATTTGGGGGAATAACAACCATGAACTTCATCATATCTTTGTGTGGGTCATATGTTGGAAATACCCTATTTGTTGTAGGTTGTTTCTCTAAAACTTCAATCAAGGCAACCTCTGCAATGCTCTCTTTTTTTCTTTATTTGCATTTGTTGTGTGTTCAAATTTTTCATAGTAATCACGTAATTGAAAATTTGGGCTTGTTGAAGCAATTAAATGTTTGAAAGGTGAAATAGCAGAGGCTTTAGTTCCACCTATGCTTGTGGTTTTAACTAATGCATTATGAGGAGTACCAACAGCCATTCTTGATCCCGTCCCACTGTCACTTGCATGTGTAGTTTTCTAGTCTTTTGAGGGGTTTGTTCTGAAGCTTCAAATGATAGTTTTGTAGCAGCAGTGACACTTGATATAGGATTATGAATAGTATGAGTATCTACCACTAGTGTCCTCTTGCGAGAGATATTTTGTTGTTGCACTTGTCCAACACCAAGACAACTAGTATCAGTAGTAGTACCCATGCCAACCCCACTAGTCGTAGTGGCACTTGACTGAACACTAATAGGAATACTATCCCCAAATTCCCCACCAGTGGCAATGGCAGTGGCACTTGATTCACCACCAATAGAAATACCATGATGTGGTGGTGGTTGTGGATTTGAACCTCTAACAAATGTAGGTGGAGCTGGAGGGTAATGATTAGTACTTTTCCATGATGAATCTAACGAATCAAGTCCAATGACTACTTTAATGGGAGATTTTTATTTTGAATCTGATGGAAGTTGTACCTCAAGTGGAAACCAAATGCTTTCTCCTGTGGGACCTAGACCACCACCTTCAAAACCCCTTTTTTCCACAATGTTTGCCCCTTTGCTATATTTATCTTTCATGGACTCATTGACTCCACCAAATATTGCAGGGATTGTAGTAGTTGTTGTAGTTGCCTCAACCTCCTACTCATTTTCATCATCACTTCTATCATATGTTATTGTGGGATGCTCCATATTCCACAATTTGCTAAACTCTTCATCCTCGTTGATGGACTCAAATTCTACATTAGTCTTTGGTTCACCGAGATTCTTCCTCATTGTCCAAAAATCATTTATTTTGGCTTGAGTCCAAAAATTTTCTTTTACATTCTTGCATAATGTTAGACAGTTCACATAACTGGAAGACAACTAAGAAGGGGGGGTGAATCAGTTGTCACATATTATCGGAAGCATTAAGAAATTAAACTTTAATACCGAAACCCAAAACATTAATACAGAAATAGCAGATAATCTAATTAAGAATAAATAATAATCACATAATAAATTCTATCCACACAACACCAAGATTTGTACATAGAAAACCCGGTAAAGGGAAAAACCATGGTGGGAAGTCTCATCAGAAAAGGAGCCTCACTAACTACATATAAATCCAAACTACAATCCAGAGAAGTGTTGAATGGCAAAAGATAGCATCTCCTATGCCAAAGTATAGTTTCGGTTAAGCTCAATACCGAAGGACTAAAACCTCTTACAAAAACCCAATGAGCGACCAACTCCTCTGCCTGAATGATTTTACATTATTTGCACATTACATTCCTTGACCATGACCTCTTACATTAACCATGATGATCTACAATGAGATCTTACATCTTATTTATACAAACCCTCGACCATAAACAATCAAGTCGGCCACCAGACAATAAACCAATATAATTACAAACCATGTCATCCTTAGACCAAAACAAATAATATCTAGCACATAAGACATCCTGGAAATACAACAATAGGTCATATCCACACGTTACATTAATGTCGGTCCATAACCTAGATCAACCTGGACCAAGTATAGGTCCACACACTTCAGCAATGATCTCCAAACGCCAAGTATCAAACATGATCACTAATAACACCCTGAAACTGCATCAAAAGCTGCACCAACACCACTTATGCAATTCATCAAAGATCTCCACCAAAAGCTTTGTCGATGAAACCCTTGTCGGAACCAAAAACCAATCTTCTAAGCAAGCAGGATAGCATCCAATCACCAGACCATAACCAATTGATCAAGTATGAGTATAAGCATTATGGACAAACCAATTCCATCACCGGATTATACTAGAGCCTACTGGATCATGTCGTATCCATGTTAACCAGAAACCACTCAACCTACCAGGACCAGAAGGGTGTTGGTAAAGCATTCGGGATTAGATGGATTAGCAGATTTTTGGTAGAAATTGTAGGACCTCCTATTTTGGATGCCCTGCTTTGTTGTCCTCTATGTGTGCAATACCATAATTTGTGATGAGAATTCTTCTGTTGAAATGTTATTGTCAGCGGCAATTTTCTCCATCTCTTTTTTTACCTCATCCCAAGAGTCCATGTTTCTAATCTTTTCTAGCAATGGTTTACTTTCATGTTGACATAACCTTTTGAAGTTCCCATTTTTCTTAAGCCTTGCTTGAACTACACCGATTGGATCATACTACCAGAGACCCTCATCACCAAAGCTAAAAATTGTCAAAAAATCATGTGCCACATTGAATGTTTTTCTTTCAAATGTGAACCATCCACATGAGAAATGCAAGGAAGGAAATATGCTCTTCTTTTGCTGACCATGAAAGAGCCTATATGTGCTCTCCAACTACCTACATATGGGTTTTACTATTGATCTATAGAACCTTAACACAGTGTATTTTTCCATGAAGAACTAGTCAACCAATTGTATTTGACTTCCGAGTTGATTGCAATCTCTACAAGACCCAGGAAATCTAGGCATTGGAGTGCTTGCAATTACATAAAACATTGGTGCGAAAAAGAAGTGTACAAAATGGTTGTAGTTTTTTTCTATTATCATCCATCCTTATCTTAGGTGTCCATTCATATATTGGACACTCTGTTATGTTTTGAGTCTTCTCGTCAACCTTATAGTTCACAATATGAATATTGTTGGTCTCAAATATTGTATGACACTTGGATAGAAGAAGATAGCACAAGTAGTATGAGAACCTAAATGTCTTACAGGAACCTTTTTTTATCATTAGTAATTGTTTTTGTATGGATTGAACAATGTGCTCAACAAAATTATATCTTACTGGTTGACTTAGACAATGGATATTAAAAATAATTTCAAGAAGGCTAGCACCCACTTCCCTATCATTTTCCAATCCCAGGTAAAATGTTAGCAAGGAAATAGCATCCTGAACCCATGGAACAAAAATGTTATAATCATAAGGAGGCTTATGATTCCGATCCAATGGAGTACCACAAAATATTAGAGCTCTGATAAATGAATCTCTATGACTTGGATCGAGACTCATATTTCTCTGCCATCTTTCCTAGGTGAATGTGGATGTTTGAGTTTTGTGCTTCAAACCCTAGGTTCAACAAACAAGCAAATTCTCCCTCGGTTATGGATAGAATTCCTTTTTTTTAATTAACAATTGATTTTTTATCTTTATCATAATTTTCAGCATAAACCATGACAAATTCAGGGCAAGGGAATACTTCAAGTAACACCATGCTTCCCAATCCAGCATCCCACGATGCAATTTTATTTGTACTTTGTTTTAACATTGTGTTGAAAATAGTTAATTTTGCCCTGTTTGGATCTCCCACCTTATTAGACAATGCATATCTAATTTCTATGATATTCTTTTTACTATGGATAGCAGGGTTATAAATATTATGTTATTGATTAGCAAAACCTGGTGTTTTAACCAGTTCGGTTAGGCATATTTTTTTATTCACTTGGCTTTTTGTTGAACTACTACTTTTTGGATTCCCTGTCGTTGTTACTGTTAATGGTTCAAAATAATGCTAGATACAAGCCTGAAAATGTTAACCCTCAAATTGAACCACGAGATTAAAAAAAAAAATTAAATGTGGGATGTAGGTGTTTTAGATTTTACCCAAAATTTCTATTTCACTAGATTGGCGTAGACAGACTCTGTTGCATTCCTCAATCTAGTAGTCATTTTTTAATCTTTCTGGATTCACTGGTTTGTCCAAGAAATGAAATACGATTATGAGTCACTTATTTTGAAAACACTGAAAAGTTCAAAAGTAATACCTAAAGGGCAAAATTTCTAGAATACTGTTGTAATTTTATAAATTATTATTAATATCTATTCACCGTCGAAGGACAAAACTTTCATTGCTTTAGTCTAAATTCTGAGGATAGTGGACACGTCACCAGACACGAATCACTTTTCTGGACTATTTTTGAAGACTTTTTAATCTTTTCAACTTCCACCTGAAATAGAGATTATTAGACTTAATTATAGTTAACTAAATGTAAAACATTCAATTTTGAGGTGAAGTTCTCAAAAATGTGTTTGCTTCCCGCATTCGGGCCAAAATCCACCCTAAGCCATTAATATGTGCTCATCCAATGGACGATGGTATATGTTGTCAGTTGACATGGATCCTAGGACTTTTGCCATTTTTTGGCCATGTCACTAGACACGAGTCACTTTTCTGGATTGTTTTTGAAGTCTTTTTAATCCTTTTCAACTTGCACCTAAAATAGAGATTTTTAGACTTAATTATAGTTAATTAAATGTAAAACCTTCAATTCTAGGTGAAGTTATCAAAAATGTGTTTACTTCCCACGTTCATGCCGAAATCCACCCTAAGTCGTTGATATGTGCTCATCCAATAGGCAATGGTATCTGTTGTCAGTTATTATGGGTTCCAAGACTTTTGCCATTTTTCAACCACATCACCAAACACAGTGACACTTCATCGTCCCATGGGCGGTTGGTGTTTCCGGGTGAAGTTTGGAAAAAAATTTATCGTTTCCACTTTCGGCCCAAAATCCACCTTACGTTATTGATCTATGCTTGTTGCTCATGAAAAGGCATGGTCCGAGACTCCGATGGATTTAATTTCAAATTATTTATCAAAGTGATGGTCCGAGACTTCAATGGATTTAATTTATTTCAAGAAAATAAATTAAAAAATTAATTTTTTTTCTAATTAAACAAATGCTTCGTAGTGGCTAGTACTTGCCTTTATAGTATTATAATATCTGCATATTGTAATAAAATAATTTGCTATGAGCTTATGAATTTATAGATAACAAATAAGATATAATATAATAAAATGTATTGTAAATATATTTTAAAATATTTAATTTTAAAGTATAAATTATATTAATGAAAGTGTTCCTTTAGGGATAATCCTAAGGTTGTGTGTGGTAGTGGGAAATTCCTCTTAGAGAGATTGGTTTGGTGAAGGAGAGAATTGAAATCTACAATGGAGGCAAATTTCTTCTTCTCCTCTAACAAGAAGCTTGTCCCATTTGTGGGGAAGGTGACATACAAAAGACTGAAAGGCCTACTCAAATGTAAGGACAAAAAGCGTGTTGATGTGGTGAAGCTTATCCTCTATGAAGGCATTGCCAATGTAGGGCATCACTATCGAACTAACAATGATATTTTGGCCCTCATAGTAGCATGGGGATTTGATGTTGAGGAGGAGGTGTTTAAGGTGTGGAACACCCTCACCACCCTCATTAAGGAAGACAACTTGGTGAATTTGGATGCAGTAATTGTGAGGGTGGTGCCGCAAGTGGGACTCACTCCCGTCAAAGGGAGCTCATAGAGGGTGGCTACTATCCCATTTTTTAGGTGGCAAGAGGAATCATTGATGAGGAGGTTTAGAAGACAGGCTAGATGCGGATGGGTAGTGGTGAAATTGTGCACCAAGCTTATGTGTACAAAGGAATTCCTCCATGCCCTGCATGCGATTGCACGAGCTGAAGTTGACAGAGAGTTGCACCCAAGAGAAGCAATTGAGAAATCCTCCAAGGTCATGTCTAGTGTTAAAGAGGACCCAGATCTTTGTCGTTTGCTAGGTCTTCCAGCTCTTGAAGAGTTCTAGTGCTCTCTAGTTTGATGTGATTTTTGATATGTGCCCTGCATGTTCTCCTTGGGGGTTAATCCCCTTTCTCCTCTTATGTATATGCTTTGAAATTTAAAATTATTTAACTATGGATAGTTGGATGTGTTTTTCTATGTCATCCAAATTGGGGTTGGTCTGCAATAGGGGTTTAGAATAGGTGTTTTGTAGTCTAGTGGTTTTGTGCATGGCAGAAAGATAAATCTGCCCACCACATTTTGTATCTTTCTTATATATTAATAAAATTATAAAATTATCGATAAAAAGAATTAATGAAAGCGTATATAATTATATTTTTTATAAAATAGTAAAATAATATTTATCTATATGGAAACAAGATTATTTTTTTGGATGGATAACAGGCCAAGGACCGCAATTTTCTTAATAATTAATAAAATATTATATTTTACAAACTCCATTCAGTGTGGGCGCCAGTAGGAAAGAACAAAGTTATGAAAACCTCTGGTATTTCCCGAGACTATTAAGTCCAGTATAATTCCAAAAATCCTAAATCAATCTAAATTACAAAGTTTCTTTGCCCTGGACTTAGCGGAAGAACTGAGGCGAGCATTTAGCATTTAGATCCCCATTTACATGTCTAGTGATCTATTACATTATATTACATCAAATAAGGATTATCCTTTCACTATCTAATGATATGAATCATTCTCCAGATTTTAAGCTTGTTCGTTGATGTCTATTCTTTCCTGGTTAGCTTCCACTCTTCCTATCACGGTCCTGCAAAAACCACTCAACAATTCTTCTACAATCTCCTCTACAAGTTGTTAGTCAAAAATATGCTTATAAAACAAAGTATATGAATCCATAGTGATCATCAAGAAGAGAACTTTAACAATTAGGAATTATCAAAAGCATAATGCAGAATGCCTTCAAATTACCAAAATACCCATGTATGATTATCTATTTATATCAAGTATGATTAACTGTAAAAGATCAAAGTTATTGTTAAACTATATCACTTCAAAGTCTGACAGAGCTAACATATTAAAGCAAAAATAGCATTTCAAGGGTTTAAATTTTATAACTATTTTAACAAAATTATGTATTAGTTTACCCATTAAATCAGGCCTACACCCTAGCCAGAATCGGTTTCTCATTTACCCAAATCCCTTCCTCTATGACGTAGTTTTCAAATCAATCCTCATGAGTAGGTCCTTGGACCTAAAAGAGCCAGAGGAGAAAGTTTAGGCTCTGCCTAATTTCAGCTCTTCTCAATACAAATTCACCTACATCATAAATTGTCAGAATAGGCATCCTTGGGACCAAACGGTTGTTTAGTATAAACATATCATAGTGCCTTGGTTTGGGAATAATTAATTCATCATCAGTATTAACCAACACTATCCAATTCCACAAGGATTGCTGGGATGAAAACCTCCCTACAGATTCGCTCAACCACGTCTCTATCTCACTCAGTATACATGGCAATTGCAAGAAACATTGCAGCAATATCAGGATTATCCCTAGTCCTGTCATCACTTTTCATGAAATCATTTCCTAATATCTTGGTCACTGCATGAATAACTACTTCATGTGAATACTGCAAGATGTCATGCAATCTTTCATTTGTAATCTCTCCCTAGAAGGCCATTTGTCTTTTCAAGCCTTTGAATCTTATCGAAGTATCCATCTACAACAGGGAGCTTTGTGAGCTTAATCTTAGACGTCAGGGTGTGATCAAACCTCACCTTAATGTTGAATTTAAAGGTGAAATATTACCTTGAGTAATAAATTCCAAGGGGACATATCATAAATATGTGTGAGTTGTGATTGTTAGCCTTTACACATAAGCCTCATATGCAACAAGGGACAAGACAAGGTCAGGAATCAGGATCGACCACGTAGAAGGGAAATCAACATCTAGCCTCAAAAGCTGCTGCCAGAAGGACAAAAGCCAGCTTCATTCCTCGACAATAGAGAATGAGATACATATCATCATTATTATGTCAGAGCCGACCTAATTTCAAATTGCAAAATAGCAAGTTGCGTTGGCAATAAAAGGTGGACGAGATCTTTAAGGATCTAAATAATAAATGCATTACTATAGACAACAACAGCTACACAGCCCTTAAATATCTTTAAGGATATTTTCCAGCATTAGCAATGGTTAACTAGCAGTTATGATGTATGTTGCAATTTTTTGAATGGTGCAATGTAAGGGTTGCATAGTCGTTGCCACTGTAGACTAGGTATAAATTTATAATCATACACATATGAGTAATAGAGTATGTGAGAGAGAAACATAAAAGAGATAAATAAGTAAATAAATATATAAAAGGTCAATGGAAGAGTAACACAAATAATAAATAAAATTATATACATATAAAGAAAACAACATAAAAGATATAAAAATAAAAATAAAATAATAGAATATAAAAAACAAAATATATATACATATGAGTATAAAAAAGATAAATGAAAATATGAATAAATATAATATAGTAAAGAGTCTTCGGACATGTAGTGTCATGGTTAAAACACTTCGTTGGTGAAGCATACCAAGATTCAAACCCCTACTGGACCATTGTGCTCGCGGGCCTTGTGTCTTCGCTGGGCCATTGTGCTCGTGGGTTTGAACAAGTGAAGTGTGGGGATGAGGTCCCCCAATTGTGCCCTCATCGCTTCATAGCTTTAGGTCAAAAGTGTTTCATGTGGAGCCAAAGGGCGTGTCATGCCAACGTCGCTGGTCACATTAGAAAGTTTACCAAGCATTTACTTTATCTATATATAATATAGTAAAGCAGTATAAACTGATCAATAAAAAAAAATTGTTCTCTAATTTATTTTATATTCTCTCAAAATATTTTATTTTATTTTTTGTGGTATAAGATTTTTATGAGAGGATATATTTCTAAGCATAATTGAAGTTTAATATTATAAATTAGGCTAAAATTACACATTGGATGTTGATTTGAAGGCCTTAGTAAACTTCGATAAATTGGAAACTAATGATAAGAAGGTGATTGCTCTAAAGGGATATAATTCAATTAATTTAAAATATTTAAATTAATTTTTATTTAATTATTTATTAAATCAATTTTAACTATTTAGATTATTTTTTATTAATTTATATATTTTTTAAATTATTTTTAAAAATAAACTTTAAAATCCACCTTAACAAATTAAATATAAATGATTTTAGGGGATGTTATGACATCTATACGAATTGTTAACTCCCAAAATAAAACTCTTAAAACATATTAAAAAAATTATATTAATTATGTGAATTCTATTTTAAGTTAACCCTTTGAATTATATTCAACTGGACCATAAATACATGTCCATGTACCTAGTTAGTTGGACTTTTTTATATTGAAATTATGCAAAAAAAATTAGAAGTTAGTTGGACTTTTAATTCACTAGTTTTTCGTGAGATAAACATCTTTTGTTAATATTTATAATCAATGATAATCAATGTATGAATAATTAATGAAATGAACTAGATTTTTTTTATATTAAATATAGAGGAAGAAACATTACATAAAAAATATCACAGCATTAAATTTATTTCTATTGTTTAACAAAATATTGAAATAACGTAGCTCATAGACAAAAAAAACGTAGCTCATAGACATTGTGATCCTTATTGGACGCAATCACTTGTAGCCAATCCCTGACATTATATTTTTTCAAATACTTCTTTATCAAGCACTTCAAATATCTTTTAGAAAAGGTCGTCTCAAAAGTGACACTGAGTTTGATCTTTAACTTTAGCGAAGAAATTAGAATAGACTTGTTATTTTTTTATGGTTAAAATTAAATCTTATATCCACACAAATTAATACTATTTAAGCTATTTCAAAACATTATGATTATGCTAAGTATCCTGCCATGGCATGATGGTAGCAACAAATAATAAAATGAAATAGAAAGCATTTTTATATCCATAAGAGGCAAATTGAAATGAACTGGAATTTGCAAAATTATCATTAATATATATGTTTAACAAATTTACAATGTTTACATGTCGGAGTCCCTCAAAAACTTTAAAGCCAAAATGAGTGAGGTCACGAGGAAATAGCCAAAAAAACAAATCTACTAGGGGGTCAGGGCTAGGGCATAGGCAATGGACACATTCATGGTTTACCCTAAGAATATTGCCCTCCCTCTATGTACAATTCTTCAGACATTATAAGCTGTGAGGATTCTTCAAGCCATCTGTAGTCTAGAAAGTAAGTCGGGAGAAACCATTTCCAAAGAAAATCCCTACCATTCCACGCCCATTTCCTATGATGCATCGACTGTTCCGCATTCAAGTTCAAAAGAAAAGGTTGCCTGACCACTGTTTGGTTAGGGAGGAGAAGCTTGGTTAATTCATTCGCCCAAGGGATCCCCACCCCTACTTCTGCAAAGATGACAATAGTAACATCGTCTCCAAGGAGATCTTCTTTAAACATCTTCCTTAATAGCAACAACATATCCACCTTGTCTCCTCTAAGGTTCAGAAGAGATGCCAAGAACCGAGACGTAACATTCATGTTAACACGGTATCTATTTTCATTTCGTAGAAACTCTTTGCCCAACACCATCCTCACAGCCTCATTAGTGAACATCCCAACCTCCTTACAGATTGATTGAAGAGTTGGGTCTCTAAAGGAGCCCAAAAAGGCCCTCTAGTCCTCTGCAGACATGCTTCTCAAGTGGATAGGAGTGTCCATCTTGAGAATTCAGAATGCCAAATTATACAGCCTGAGCCTATAGACCTAAACCAGAGGTAGAATTTAAATACCATGAGCTCTGACGATTTATCTACCAAAGGCTAATTAAAGATGAAAGAAGCAGAGATCGTCTATAAATAGTTGAAGCTCTTGATTGTAATAATTCCTTCTCTAACAGTATTAATTCCTTTAAAAAAATTTAAATCTTTTGTATATCTCTACAAATCTTTCCCATAATTCTAGTAGTGTGCGAAATTGGAAAGAGCTCTAAACCAGTACCAAATACCATATTGGAAGTCATGTTGAAGTTGTGGGGCACTAATACATTTGGACTAGATTTTTGACTAAGGTTTCCGACAGAGAAGGTATATTGTTGCCAAATTTGATTTTTTTTTGAAAAAATGCCCGCATTCATCGTAATTCTGACGGAAATTACCCATTTGGTTTCGACGAAGAAGGCATTAGCAATGAGAATTTTCTTTTTTTCAAAAAAGTGCTCGAGTTCATCGTAATTTCGATGACAGCGGCCATTACAAAATAAAAAAAGAGGTGGGGAATTCATTTGTGAATTGCAATCTTGCATAGGCGTCCATGGCGACTTCAACCCCCAAGAATATCAAACCCGCATCGAAGGCAATCACACGCAGGAGGTAGATTCAAATTGCCCTAGTTTTTAATTTCATGTTGCAAAAAATATACATGTGGTGGTTAATTGTCCTAGTTTAATCTCATAAAACCATAGAACTGTGATTGAGGAGTGAGCATTCAATTTTGTATCAGCAATCCCTTCGTCCCGTATATGCACGTATTGATTGTTCACATGAGATCACATCTCTTTACAACATCGTATCAAACAATTCATGAGCCTTGTCCATGTTTCCACATTTTGCATTCATGTCAAGCAGGGCATTTGCAAGTACAACACCTAACAAAATTCCTCTATCTGTTATGCTTTGATGGATGTCCATACCCTGTTCCAAAGCTCCCATTTTTGCACAGGCAGGGAGGATGCTGGCAAAGGTTGTGGAATTTGGCTTTATGCCTTCCAATTTCATTTGCTTGAAAGTGTCTAAAGCCTTTTCGACAAATCCATTTTGTGCATATCCAGCAATCGTTGCAGTCCACGAGACAACATTTCTTTCAAGCATTCTATCAAATAGTTCATGTGCCTTGTCTATGCTTCCACATTTTGCATACATGTCTACCAAGGCAGTTACAACTACAACATCTGACAAAATTTCTCTATCCTTTATGCTTCGATGAATGTCCATACCCTATTCCAAATCTCCCATTTTGGCACAGGCAGGGAGGATAGTAGCAATGGTCGTGGAATTTGGCTTTACACCTACCGATTGCATTTGCTTGAAAGTTTCTAAAGCCTTCTCAACAAATCCATTTTGTGCAGTTGCAACTACATCTGACAAAATTCCTCTATCTTTTATGCTTTGATGGATGTCCATACCCTGTTCCAAAGCTCCCATTTTGGCATAGGCTGGGAGTAGGCTGGCAAACGTAACTAAAGAAATGCAATGATCAGCTCCAAAGACATCAAACCACTACTAACAAAACCAAGAGTCTAAAATATGATAGGGAATAGTGTGAGTTGTCCTGAAATAAAATATTTTATTTTCAATTTCAACTAAAACATAATTACTCAGCCATTTAATGTTATTAATAAGTGTTTAATTTATGAAAGAGATAAATGGTTGGCCACAAGTACATGAGTTACTAAATGCACACAAATAAGTGAATTTGATATTCAAAACTATCTACAATGAATTCAATTCTTGTCCATTAGTCATTTATGTTTGCAATAAGCATCTTTCTTTGTTTTTCTTAATCTTTATTCATAGTTATGTGCATATTTCACATTCTATAATTAGGATATCAATTGCTATGGCTGAACACTAGCATGATGTTTGTGTTGTGGTATAGATGCATGGAAACATAATTATGGGATTGTTATATTATAGAGATCATAAATCTAGATATCGCATATTAGTTATAGCTCTTCTTGGATTGAGTCTAAAGTTGACATACAGTCATAAAGCCATTATTAGCTGATCTATCCATTTCTAGTAAAGACAATTGAGAAAGTCTTTTTGATATTGAGAGTTTCTTATCTGTTTACCTATTGATCATTATTAAGCCATAATATTTAGGTCTATTTATCTCTCTTGCAAAACCTCTGTAAGTGTCCTAGATTGTCTCTACTACTCACTCTTCAATTCAAAAAAATGGAGTTCTAAATATTTGTTGCACAAGATGGTGTTGAACGTATCAACAAGGCTAGCATGGAAGGCATGTTCAAGCTTCCACTTGTAAAACTTACAACAAATGATTTGTTGAGAGAAGAAATTCTTGAAATAGGGATACAATCGAAAGACAAGTACATACAAACCTCCTCAGTTGAAAGTAAAATCTGTGTATAAAAAGAGTACATTGAATCTGAATCCATAAACACAATAGAGATACCGATGGAGACTTAATTGGATGTAGCATGTCGCACCAAAGTTGTTAGAGTATGCTAAGCTAGTACATAATGTTTTGTAAAGCCACATTAGTATTTTACCCAAATCATTATCTACCAAAACTAACTATTGTAATCCTTTTGAGGATTAATTTCATGGTGCTAGATCTTCATTTAGTTCCACTTCTTGTTGGAGATAAGAACAGTTATTTCTTGAGGTAGATGAATATCCCATCAACAAAGGACAAGACCCTTTCTAGAATATAACAAATTCTACTCCAACGAAAGATCATGGGGGTTTCACTAGAGATATTGAATAAGAGATAGACTTCTACTGCTGGATTAAAAGCATTGACATGTTCTTCATTTATTGATGTAAACTCTCTGTGACGCCACCACAACCAACAAAGGTGTAAAAAGTTGTTTGCAATACATGGATTTTTAGGATTGTCCTTTGAGAAAATAGAATTAAAGTATGGAAGTAGGATCGGCCAGCTCCTAAGGGAAAGACCATGTTAGATAATAATTTCTATTTTCTTGCCTATGAAGAAAGACCATGTCAGACAATATCAACAAACAACAAAATAAGGAGACAATTGCTAGATTGTGGTCTAACTTGAAAAGAAAAGGTGATGGAAAATGTTATTGTCCATGCAAAATTTGTAAGGGGTTAAAGACTAGAAGACTTCTAATCAAAACAGCGAAGAAAGATTGTAGGCTGCATTGTCACATTGAAGGTGGACATGATTATCATCCATTGGTAAGTTTTTGATTATATCATTTTGACAATTTATATACATAATAAATCATGTGATGATGAGATCATGATCACAGTTTATTTATGTATATCAATTTTATATAGGTCTAGCACCCCAGAGCACATGGTATGGATCAACACAACCTTGAGAATATGGTTTTCGAAGTGGACGAACATGGAGGTGTGAATATTGAAGTTGAAGATAATGATCCCATGGAAGATGATGATCATGAGCTAGAAAACACAAGTGAAGATGATGGCACAAATACATTGATCCATGACTCATTTAGTACTCGTGCAGCTGATCATGATGATGAAGATGACCTTGATGTTGTTCATGATGTCCCTCTACTTGAGAAGGCATCTGAGGCCCTTTATGAAGGCTCGTAGGCAACTCTTCTCTCTATTGTATTGTTGTTGGTGAACTTGAAGGTTATGAATGGTTTATCCAACATAACAATGTCACGTATGTTAAGGCATGTCATATATGTCATAATAAACTATGAATCATTTTGTACCATTAATATTCTTTATTATAACAAATTATATTTTGTTTTTGTAGATTTATAGGTGAGTTTTTGTTACTACCATCAAATATTCTACCTCGCTCATACAAAGAATTATCTGCCGTTATGAAAGATATTGGAATGGAGTATCAAGCAATAGATGCTTGTCCCAATGATCATATTATATATCACAAACAACATGAATTTTGAACTGAATGCCCTGAATGTCATATCAGTAGATATTGAACAGATCAAATAACAAAAAGGGTTCCTCGCAAGGTTCTTCGCTATATTCTCATTATTCCACGTATGCAACAATTATTCAAGTGCACTAACTTGGCACAATTTATGGATTACCATGCACGCAATAGAAGTCAAGATGACATTATTTGAATTCCTATGGATGGTTCAGCATTTATGGACATAGAGGAAAAGTGGCCACACTTTAAAGAAGAACCTCGTAATCTCAAGCTTTCATTGGCAGCAGACAGTGTCAATCCATTTGGAGAGATGAGATTTGTTTACTCAGTGTGGCATGGTTTTTTTATCAACAATAACATTCCTCCATGGATGTCAATAAAGAGGGAGCACATAATGTTGGCAATGATTGTTCCAGGTATTTTATCATTTAAATATAGTCGTCTAAATTTAATTATAAATATTGCAGTAAAATGGTCATAATAATTATGTAATGTTTTTGTTCATTCGATTAGGTAAGTACCAAGTTAAAGATATGAATGTATATATCGAGCCTCTTATCGACGAGTTGTTGGAGTTATGGAATGGTGTCACTATGTATGATGTCTCTAGACCGATAGGACAAAGACAATTTCAATTCCATGCGATGCTTCTATGGACAATACACGATGCCCCAAGGCTAACACATTTTTGTGGTATGTTATAGTGTTTAAGTTGTGCATGAACATTATAATTCAAAAAATTATCATATTTAATCTAATTATACATTATCTTGTAGGTCTTCAAACAAAGGGAAAATTTGCATGTCCTGTTTGTGGTCCAAAGATGAAATCTCGTCATTCAAAAAGTTTAGGAAAGCAGGTGTTTGATGAGTATAGGCACTTTCTCCACAAAAATCATAAGTATCGAAATACTGAAAAACATCTTTTCAATGGGAAAGAAGAGAATACATCAAAGCCAGGAAGAAGGACACCTCACCTATGGAAGTTGGAATATAATAGAATTAATCATCAAGGTAATGCCATTCCATCTATTGGTTTGTCATAAAACATCTTTTCTATTTTGTTTCGTTTACTAATGATGTGATTGATGATCATGAAGGTCGTGAAGGCATAAATGACCACCTTCCTAAGGGAATAAAAAGTTATCCCTGACAATTTAGTAGGTTTCCCTACTATGAGTAGTTACAAATTGTTCATTTGTTTGATAGTATGCATATTGAAAAGAATATAACAGAGACATTATGGAAAATATTGGATGGAAGGCGTGACAAAGAAAAAATTATCAAAATATGTAGTGACATTCAGGATTCCAATCATGCAATGATAAATGTCATTCAATCAAATAGCCATGGAGACCAATTTAATATAAGTGAGCTTCCTTGGTTATTAATGGACCAGCAAAGCAATGCTATAAAAGAAGTCATACGAAAAAATCGATTTCCCACAGGATTTGTTGCGAACATAAACAATCCCATATCAAAGAAAAGTGAATTTGGGCCAGGGATGAAAATGGATGATTGGCATACCTTCATTAAGGTAATTCATGTTCTTGTGTTTTTAGTATGTATTTAAGTACTGAGCGTACATGTACTTTTCATTATGTCACAAAAAAATGAAAAGATAATTTTATAATTGTTGCAGTACGTTCTACCTCTATATCTCCCAGATGACTTCGACAATAATGTCAAGCAAGTCATATATGATCTTGGAAAATATATAAGGTAAGTAGTGATATTTGTTTAGTTCGTTGTATAGATATTATATTTGTGATTTGTTTTACTTCTTATGTAATATTTTTTTTTGCGTCTTGAATACCTTGTAGGTGGTTGTCATGTAAAGAAATCCATAAAGAAGATATAAAATATTGGAAGAGAAAAATTCCTCATTTAATGTGTGAAATGCAAAAGTGTCTACCTCCAGCTTTTTTCAATGCACAAGAACACTACCTCATACACCAAGTTGAGGAAATTGAATTGTGTGGACCTGTACACACTAGGTCAATGTGGATGGTTGAGAGGCACTTGAAATTTTTGAAGGCTTTGGTTCGACAAAGAGCACATCCTGAGGGTTCTATGGTGGAGGGATATATGGTATACTAGACTATGGTGTACATTTATGAATATCTTTCTAAGTTTACAGCAAAGATCCACGTGGATCGCATTTGGGATCCCAACACCATTAACAAATTCAAAGGGGAGTACTTGACAGGGAAAGGTAGATTGAGGAAAGTGAGAGGTAATTATAAGATGTTATTGTAGTTAATTAATTATTAATCTTCAAAATAAATTGATTGTAAGATGTCTATTTATTTTTTGTACAGTTGGTCGAGAGTGGGATGCACTACATTTGTATATTGCAAACAATCTTGATTGGATGATGATATGGATTGAATGTTGTCAACATTCTGGACGCACGTTAACATGGGAAGGTGTGGCTTCATTGGTTAAAGAAGCACATCATAATGGAGATTCCAATTTTATGCAAAGGGAAATTGATTTAGCATATGGTTTAAGAGATAAATAGGTACGTATAAATTTATTAATCACCCATATGTTTATCAACTCACAATGCAATAAATTTTACATGTTTGACATATCGCAGGTCAAACACCACAATGCTATGTGCTGCAATGGTCATAAATTTCTCATAAAAAAGTTGGATGACACGAAGAAAACTTGTGATTCTGGCATCACTACAGTTTTTGAGGTGACAAATATTTCATTGAGAAATGACATTCATCCTCAACAGATGGTACAGGCTACGATTGAATAAAAATGATCATGATAGAACTGTTATTGAACATGATAATGGTTTTATAATGCTAAATACAAGGTCATTTTACTCAAAGGTTCCACATAAACCGGGTTGGTCAAGAAGAAGAAGAAGAAGAAGAAGAAGAAGAAGAAGAAGAGTTACAGTACCTGAGCACCTTTCTATGGATGTGGAATCATTAGGGTTAAGCAATGATGACCCTGAAGATCCCATAGACCTTGTGAAATTCTTTAAAATGCCTCTTATAAAAATTAGAAAAGAGATTGTTGCTTTGGCAATTGTGCATCCTACCACTGATGAGATACAATAGAGGGTGGAATTATAGTATAAGATAGCAAAAAACTTGCAAGTAAGCAGTAATGAAAGCTTTAATTATAACAAAAGTTCAATAATGGTCTAAATTTTATTCTCTTTTTATGTCATTAACTAAAATATGTACGTATTGTTTTTACAGCAATTTATCTGCCCTCATGAAAGTAGTTCCTACGATCAGGGTGTTGTAGGATCAGGTGATGATGATTTTCTTGTATTATCACTTGCTTGGCTTATCACTATGAGTACCCAAAACACATCATACTTGATACTGTCAATTTTCAAAATAAAGGTTCATCCTTGTTTACAATTCTTGCACTTTTCATATATTTAATGTATTATTCTTTAGGTGTTGTCAATGTTATTGTGCAAATGTCAACGCCGCCTCATCAGAGGTCACCCTCACCTATATTGCCAACTGCAATGTCAGCAACACGTAGCATGCAGACATCCTCTAGTGTACATCATATTGGCCTGCCCACTGTTGGTAGATCCCTCTTTTTCTCTATATTATGTCATGTGTTTATTTCCCTTCAAGTGTTCTTTCTTGAATTCTAATGCCATTTCATAGTGGATTCATTTTTTGCAGGAGGAGATGCACATGAGGATGTGCCACAGGCGACTACTGTTGATAACATAGCATCATTTCCTAGATCTTCTCGTATTGCTAGTACGGGAACATTGCAGGCCACATTCGTGGTGAGCGATGAAGAAATGCTTCCCTTAAAGATACAAAAGGTTCCAGGTACTTTAAAATTATTATTATATATACTCTAATTGTAATTTACTTTATGATCACTCATTTTGGACTAATATTGATCCCATGAATTTTTTGCAGGCAATGATATTTTTTATAAACATCTTAGTGACATTGCATTGCAGATATTTGGACCCACCATACGTAAAAGGTGGTACATCATATGTGAACTAACCCTTATCCACTTTTGATTTCATATCATTGCTAGAATACTTTTCCTTTGATCCATTTCTTGAAGTGTAATAAATGTAGCTTCAGTTCATTTCTGAATCTAACAGGTTTGTTTTTGCTTTAAAAGGTGGAATGACCAAGAAAAAAGGTTAAAAGATGAATTGACAAACCAAATAGTTGAGGGTTTGGAAATGACACCTTTGACAAAACCAAGCTCCTTGAAAAAGCTGGCACATATCTAAAGTATGTGAGGGACCAATATAGGATCCATTTGGAGAGGAACCTAAAGTATGAGCGTCCCCCCATGATTCCAGAGAGGGAGTGGAAGGACCTAATTTTGGATGCCAAGGAGAGAATTGAAAGGAAAAAGGGAAATACACCAGTAGATGCCAGAAGAAGGTACGGGATACTATTAAGAATGTAATTATGTACTAATTAATTACTCTTTATATTTATATAATCTAACGTATTTCAAACTTTTTATAGACTGATTGACATGTCAAAGGCAACCAAGGCAAGGCAATAAAAGCACAGGCAACACAAACTCGGATCTGGTGGTTACATGAAACTTGCTGCACGAATTGTAGGTATCTCATGTAAACTCCCATATTGTCTCAAAATATTAATAAATTGCAAACATTTTTTTTTATCAAACAATGCAAGCAAAATTCACGGTACCAAGCAAAAATGCAAGGCTCTGAATTCAATAGAGCGCCCACAGAAGATGACAAGAGAATTGCCTACTAGCAAGGTTATTCAGTCATGGCTGATTGGCTATGAGAATTGAGTGGGCATACACAACATTCGAGTGCATCTGTCACACAGGTAAATATGGTAAATGGAAGTTGTTTCAAATTGAATACTTTACCAATAATCTAATTGATGTTGAGTTCCAACATAAAGTGACTATATTTGTTTTAAATAAGCAAGCAATGATAACAACGTGCATGTCATTGGAATGCAGCCTGCTAATTGTGAAACACCACTTGCACATGAAGGTCCGGATGTGCATCCCAGTAGTGGAGGTATTCATTTGCTATTCAAATTTATTTATTTAGTTATTAATACAATTAAACATCTTAATTTGTAATTAGAGTAGTAATTAATGTAACCTTTCTTGTTAATATTTTAGAGCATGTAGTCGGTGGTGAGCAAGTGGAGCATGATCTGGGTACACAACCTCAAGAATGTGATGTTCCCCACTCAGGTGAAGAGGACCGTGGTGTTCAGCATGTTGAGGTTGAGGCTACACAAAATTATGTGGCCCCATCAGGTAAAGAGCACAATAATTATGTTCTCTAAATTAATGAAATACTCTTAACAATAATATTTATTTTTTTAATTTAACCCATTTCTTTGTTATTGCAGAGGACCCCTCTTCGCTTCAGTGTCCTCGTCCTCAGTATAGGACTAGGTATGCATTGAGATCATGAGTAGTTGGCGGAACATCTGCAGAGGGGGGAAATGATGAAGACACCGATGTACCACTTAGTCTTTTCATAGCTTCAAAGAAAAAACAAAGAAAGAAATGATTGTAATCTAACTTATTTGATAATGACTGATTTTTATGTGTTAGTGAATGTAATTATGTGCTAATTAATGGTTATGGATGATATGTGTTAATTAATATTGATGAATGTTGCGTGTTAATTAATGTTAATCAATGTTATGTGTTAATGAACGTTATGTGATATTAATGAATGAATGCTATACTTTATTAATGGTAGAAAGAATTAATGAATGAATGTTATAAGATGTTCACAAGGAATTTAGAGTGATGTTAGGGGGGGGGGAGGGGCCAAATGAGCTTCCACCTTCACGTGGTTGGCCCTATTAAGTAGAGAATATTAAACTATTCTCGAAACCAAGCGAAGCTCAACAAAGTAACACACTTTTCAATATTTCATTATGTTGCACAGTTAATCTTATTGAATAATGTATATTGAATCTTAATTGCAGGGTCCAACAGAGCCAACACGAACAACAACACCATGAGTTGCGAGGTATAATGAACTCCCATATTGTCTTGTCTTTACATGAACAATTTGAGTTGCTTCTAGTGTTGATATTCAAGGTGGGACTACAAAAGTTATGAATATGCCTCATCCTTGTAAGTTTTTTTATTACAACTCCTAATTCTTGAGACTAAACTTTTTGTTCTTGATGTTTTTCACTAGTTATCATAACCTCTGACTTTGATGCTTGTGCCTTAATAGAACTAGATGTTTCTTGTATGCATACTTGGTCAAGGACTACATTATGATGCTATAGGGCTACAAACTAAGATTATTTATTGTATTGAGTTGCACATTTGACATGAGTTGCCCTATGACTGCTATGCACATTTATGTATATACACTATTTCTAGTCTATATATTGATATTAATTTTGAGAAAATATTACAAAACTCAAAGTATTCTCCATAAGACTAGAAAAAAGCTCAGATAAATTTCTGCAGTGTTTTCTTACAATTACTTGCGATCATTTTTTTAGGAGTCCTGGTATCCATTTATAATAGTATGGATTTATACAAGCTTTGAACCCTTCAAAAGAAAGTTTGTTAAAAACAACTGGTCATTTTCAAGAAGCGGTTATAAGTCCTTTTCAGCATCTGTGGCTTCCTCTGCTTGTTGTTTTGTTGCAACCTCCTGTAACTACTCCCGAGCATCTTCTTTCTGTCCCATATACTTATCTTTCCACTCCTGATACACATCATCACTAGGCCAAGTAAAACTAGCAATCTTCTATTTCATATCTTCTAGCTGCTTCCAAGTGACTCGTACATGCCCAATCTCTGTTTCTATGAAACCATAATGAGATTTCACTTTTCAATTTCCTCAATTGTTTGGACAAATAAGGATGTGTCATTAATACTAATAATCTGATTGATCCTTAGGGACAAATTGTGGTCCACCTCCTTTAACCAAGTCTTCTCTTCCTTTAGCTGGACAGGACCAATGAAACCTCCTAGAAACATTTCAAATTTATGATTTGAATATTCTTTCCTATAAAGTTGGGATTTTCTTTTTATACCTACTCCTTCCACTGAAAGAATATTCATCTCTTTTATAAACTCACATGTGGACCTTAGATTGTCATTCTCTTCTACATCTGCATGGGAAGAACACATGAGCTCTAACTCTTTACCTCTAGGAACCCACTTATTCAGGATTGGTTCCAAAGTGGCTTCTTCTTCTCTCAATTTGATCAAAATCTCAAGAATCCTCTTCATATTTATGTATACATTGGAGGTTTTGACTGAGTCAGCAAACTTCAAGATGGTGGCTTTCACCTTCTCCTCATATTTGTTTGCATACAATGTCTGAGCTTGTTTCAATTTTTCCAACTCATGTTGGACATTTTCAGGTAATTGGGAACTAGAAGGCATATGAGAAGGGGGATATTCAATGATGGGACTAGTAGGAGGGGGTCTTGCTGGAGAGGAGGCTATCATGAGTGTAGAAGATTCACCGGGATGATATTGACCTATCAATTGACTCTGGAGTCTAGCAATTATGTTGTCTCTGTTGGCTATTCCTTCTTTAGCATCATTGTAAGCTTTTAAAATAGTCTCCAACTTCAATTGGAGATTATCCTTTTCTTGTGCCTCTTTCTCTGCCACCACAACACTAAATTTTGCAGTCTCTAGGACTATGCTTGCAGCTTCCACTACCCCTATGTCTTGGACTCTTTCAACTATCGTGCCTCCTAAGAGGCTAGAATCTGATGCATCCTTCCTTCTTTTGTTTTCATCCTTCTTTAAAGACCACATGACAAGAGTAGCATTATCTTTGCTGAATGTCACTCCTTCCATAGGCTTTGTTTCTTTCCTCACTGCATCAAGCACTAAGGCATCAGCTATATCCCATTCAGGGAGAATCAACACACCAGCCTTTGCTACCATTTCTCTTCCTTTCTCAGAGGTGATTGCTTTGAACTCCTCCATCATTTCTTGCTTAACCTCTTCTTCTACCTGAGTTGTAATTTTAAGAGGTTGTTCACTTTTCCTCTGTTCACATCTAGTCTTGAATTGATCAATATTTTGCTTCCATAGAAACTGTATAAAAGCTCCTGATGTGACAAAATTACTGTCAGCTAGGAATTCTTCACTAGCTTGCTTAACAGTAAGGTACATTTCTTGGCCCTTTAACTCACCATCAGTCAAATCCATTTCAGCATTAGGTGGCTCTTCGGGCATCCCCTCTTGGGTCTCCTCATAGGTATAGGCAATCTCACCGAGACTCCCTAACTACAATAATTGTTCAGCCATAGCTTGTTCATCTCCAATGTGGATAGGAGACTGAAATAGAGAATATTGAGGCTCATCAGTTTCAATTTCCTTTCCCACTCTCTGCTTCTTAGGGGAATCCTGGATGTCAATGACATCTTCAATTTTCCTCTTCCCTTTTGAAGTGGAAGGCTTACCTGTCACTAGCATTATCACAGTGTACTTTGACCTTTTGTGCATTACATAGTCACCATGTGGGATATCTCTAACAAAGGCAGGCTTAGCCAATACCATCTTAGCCTTATCAGGCTCATTTTCCATTATGGCCTCCCTCTTTTCTTTTAAGGTCTGCATGAGATCTTCAAAATAAAGAATCAAGAATTTTATTTTCTCCTCAAATGGATTGAAGTTAGAAAGGGGGTCATAGCCATTGTCAAATTGATGGATAAAATCAAGGGCTTTCTTATATGCCACCCACTTCTCCTTCCTTAGTTCTTGCTCATCTAAGCTAAATTCATTTCTAATCAGATCTTCTGGGAACTGAAATTTATGTGGCCTACCTCTGCACACTGCTCTTTTTCTGAACATGCCATTGAAAAAATCCTTGGGGTCTGCACATCTTGACATTGCAGTAGACAGCCTATATGGCTTAAATAATTCTTCAAAAAATCTCCATCCACCCTTAGTGATCACAAAATGGTGAGCCATGGTAATAGTTGGGAAAATAGTCCCTTTTCCTCTATTGGTTAGCTCTGCTTCTTGTACTCCCCCAATTTGTCTCAGGACTTCTGCAATCCCTATCTTCAATGGGACTTGATAGGGTAGTAAAAAGGGGGTGCCTCTAAATCCAAACACTCTAAAAATAGTAGACACAGGGTACAAATATATGTCTCCCCAATTGTGAACAATCTTGATATCCTCTGCAAACTCCTTTGGTCAAAGAAACTCCAAAAGAGCCTTAGGAATTCTAGGGTTTTCTCTGCATAGAAGAATCCTAATTTTAGATGCAAAGCAACTATCAAACTTTAAATAACTTGCATCTTCCCTATCCCAAGATAGAACGGTACTCCACAATTGCACTTGCATCTCCTCTTTATCCTTGACCTTAATCAAGTCCATCTCCTTTCCAAAATAATCAACCCCTTTGAACAGAAACATATGCATTAACATGGAGTACCATCCAAATGGCCTATCCACCTTACCATTTTTTATTCCTACTAGCCCTTTATGAATTGCATCAGCAAGGTATGAGGCATAATCATATGTTATTGCTAGGGAGGGGTTTAGAATTTGTGCAATCATTAACATATAATGGGTTGACATATTCTTTTCAGCATACTCTCCAAAAATCTGGCATAATGCCCAATACATACCCTTAGCTCTCAGAGTGAATAGGTTGAGAGAGAATGGTTCCATTGTGTTGGGGCCTACAACTGTTAACCCCCCTATCTTTACAAAGAATTCTTTCAATGGGCCACTTCTAAGATGATCCCTTTGTGTGTTGTAAACATGGGCTAACGACTCAAAGTCAATAGGTTCTAACAAATTGGAGGACTCACTGAGTTTAAACACTTTCCCGAATTCATCTTCATTTATCTCAATCAAGACTAATCCCTTTATGTTCCCGATGCATCTTGCCACAGAGTCATAATTCTGTGCAATCAAGGCTAACAGATCTACATCCATAAAAACACTTGGGACCACAAGCTTTCCTACATCCTGCTCCCATATGCCATTCAAAGGAGCTGGGGAATTCCTCTACCCAAAATTGACTTTGAAGAGTCCTAAGCCTGACAATCCTATTTCAGGGTCCCTCAACAAATTACCCTTATCATAAAGGCCATCTCCAATTTTTAGACGAGGGTTCTTAGGTACTAGCTCTTTGGCCTTAGCCCCAGCATTGGTGGACATGGTTAATTGCTCTAAAAAATCATCACAGATATTTCAGTCCTAGTAATTCACTTTCCCTGTAAATTCTCTTCTGGGTGCCATTCTGGTCAAACAATTATACCACTAGAAGCTAGCACAGACCTCTAATGAAGTAATTCACACAGCAATATTTGAGAACAAACCAAGAGTTATCAAGAAAAGCACAAGAAACTTGATTATTCGCCTGAAGAAAATCACTCTGCAACAATTTGCTCTACAACAAACTTCGATGAAACAATACTTAACAATCAAGTTGATGCGAACTGAAAAGGGCAAGTTGGCATTTAAGTTTTTAGAAATTAACTCTGCATGCTTCGGCTTTCTTTTCAAAATTAAATTCACCAAATCGAATTCAAAACTGGCTCCAACAGGTCATAATTTCTCTAAGTCTTTCCTTTGTTTCGCTCTTTCGCTACTTCGCATAACATAAAACCCATGCTCTTTTCTTTCGCGAAACAACGCTGGCCATTGGATCTCAAGAACTTACATTGCCTTTATCTCTATTTAATCTCTTTGCTTTAGTGTCGGGCCCTACCTCCTTTTCGCCACTTTGCAGAGTTTAACAGTCGTGCACTTTTCCTTCGCGAGGCCGCACCAAGCGTTAGATCAAACTCAAATCACCCGGCCTTTAACTCCAACCAAGACTGTCAATCCTTTTAACTAACTGCACCTCATCTTGATGGCTAACGATTTTTGCCATTTCGCTGAGGTTAAGTTGTAGGCATCTTAGGGTCACAAAACAATGAGAAGCGTTGGATCAATCTTGAGATGAATGCCTTTTAAGTGGGCCCTTTATCCGGGAATTACTTACCCCACTTGTTATCCGGTTAATAAATACCACATGGCAGTCAGCCATTAGCCTTGGAAACTCCTTTTGGTTCCACCCTTAATCCGCCATGTGTTCCCTTTTACTATTCCCACATAACTGTCGGTTACACCTAGGCAGGCCCTCAACCACTTTTTTAAACCACGTGTCACGTCACTCCTCCATGTGATTTCCACCTATCTTTCGCAACTTCACAAACATTATTCTTCATTTGGCTTGCAGCTATGAAACCACAAGAACCGTTAGATCAAAACAGACCTGATCTGCTTTTAACTTCATACCATGCCTGTCCCTTGGGCCCATCGGCCTTTTCGCTACTTCGCAATAACTAACTTGCTAGCATCTTATCTTCACGAATTCACGCGAGCTGTTAGATCTCAAGAACTTGCTCGTTGTTTACTATTTTTATGACAACCTTGCCCAGACCCACTGCATACCGCCAAATGAGTGCCTTGTCACCGCCATGTCATCGCCAACTAGGGTTACCACATTTACTACCACTCGTAGCGGGACCCTCCAAATTTTTGTTATTTCGCTGAAGGTATAGCTCGTGCATCTCCCAGCTACGAAACAACGAGAAGCCATTGATCTTTTTCCAAGCTCTACAAAAAGATCTACAAAAGTGGCAGCTATTATGCCACGTCACTCCTTCGTGTGATTTCCACCTGTCTTTGCAACTTCGCGAACATTTTTCTTCGTTTGGATTGCAGCCATGAAACCATGAGAACTGTTAGATCAAAATAGACCTGATTTGCTTTTAACTTCATGCCATGCCTGTCCCTTGGGCCCATCGGCCTTTTCGCTACTTTGCAATGACAAACTTGCTAGCATCTTATCTTCGCGAATTCACTCGAGCCGTTAGATCTCAAGAACTTGCTTGTTGTTTACTCTTTTTATGACAACCTTGCCCGGACCCACTGCATACCGCCAACTGAGTGCCTTGTCACCACCATGTCATCACCAACTAGGGTTACCACATTTACTACCACTCTTAGCGGGAGCCTCCACCTTTTCGCTATTTCGCTGAAGGTATAGCTCGTGCATCTCCCGGCCATGAAACAACAAGAAGCCATTGATCTTTTTCCAACCTGATCATTCTTTAACCAAAGAAGACCACTTATCTCTCGGACCCGCCAAACCCTTTCGCCACTTTGCGAAGGTTAAAATACGTTCAGCTTGATCTCACGAAACCATGTCGTCCGTCCGATCAGATGAAACTTGATCGGTGTTTAGCTTTGGTCCAAACCTATATGCCAGGTCCACCTTCACCTTTCGCTACTTCGTGGAAACTAAGTTTCGAGTACTTTTTGGTCGCGAATCAACGCGAGCCGTTAGATCAACAGAAAATTGCATGATACTTATAAGGCCCGATAGACATTAGAAAAGGTAGATTAAAAGCAAACAAGAATAAAAAACTAAAGGGACCGCCTAGGTAAATGACAAGGGGAGAACACTTTTATGATAAATGGACCCATCGCTTAAGTGAATATAGTAACGCCAAATTAGAAACCAAAAGGGCTTTTCTCAAGTATTGAAGCAACTTAAAACCTAAATGCTGAACCCCTTAGGAGTTAAAACAAATTGAAAGAACTTCCTTCCTTCGATGGCTCTTTTATATTTATTTTTTTTATAAAAACAGTCATCATCGGAATTACGATGAATACCAAGCTTTCGACCGACGACTTCTTTGACCGTCGGCATAGTCTATTGGATTGTCGAATTTCCTATGGGCATGGCATCGTCAACCAATCCGACGCTGAGTTTTCGACGATGGATTTTGTCGACACTCCAACGAAAATTCATCGAAAATCCGACAAACGGTCGTCAAAAATTAGCTCTGAATGTACTAGTGGGGGCAGAGTGGATTGCAGTTAGTGACAAGACATATATTAAATGACCAACATTATCGACCATGACATTTGATACGTGTCTATTGAATCCAATTCCATTCTGGACACTTTCTAGAGAACTACGTTCTCTTCAGAAATTCAGGTCGAAATAAAACTTCAGTCATTGATCTACAATCATTGAACGATTTAAAATCATTGATAGATTTTAGGTACGTGTGATGTGTCAATGAGGTTGTGCTTATCAATACATTATGCAGAGTCCAGACTCAAGATGATGTGATGTGATGTGCCTTGTCTATTAATGGCAAAGAATTCATGAAATCGCCAATAAAATATATATTTTTCCATAAATAACAAAATATTAGCCAAACAAATTAAATAATTTTCAAACGGTGGATAAAAATCGCCAATACACTTAAATAAATTTTCCTTCGGAGTAAAAATTTTCATCCATACACTTATATATTTGTTCCTTTAAATGAAAAAACATTTGCCTCCTACAATATATATTTTCCCCACAAAACAAGGTATTATTCGCCAGAATTTTATGGAATTTTTGTACCCTAGAAAAAAATTGTCAATACAAATTAATTTTTCTCCTACTTTGAAAAAAAATTTTGCCATCAATATGAAAACTCCCCCCCCCCCAAATAAAAAAAAACACCTGATTCGCTAGGATTTTACACTTTTGCCGGAGGGGTCATGCTTTCTTAAAGCTATCTTTGTTGCTAGTCACATTTCTGGTGACTGAGGATTTCGTTCCCATAAAGATAGAGAAGGTCCCAAGTACTTTAAAATATTTTAATTATTATTATATATAATCCAATTGAAATTTACTTTTTGATCACTCTTTTTAGACTAATGATCCCATGATCTTTGTGCAGGAAATGATATTTTTTATAAACATCTAAATGATATTATATTGGAGATCTTCGGGCCCACCATACGTACACAGTGGAATGCCCAAAATGAATATTTAAAAGATGAACTCATTAACCGTTTAGTTGTGTTGTTCGGTAATAACACATTCAACTGAACCAAGGTCCTTCAGAAAGCTGGTACCTATCTAAAGTATGTGATGGACCAATATTGATCACATTTAGAGAATAACAAAAAGTACAAGCACCCCCCCATGATTCTGGAGAGGGAGTGGAAGGACCTAGTGTCGGATAGAAAGGAGAAGGATGAAAAGAAAAAAGGAAAGACACCACCAGGCCAAGGAAGGTATGTGATACTATCAATAATGTAATTATATACTTATTACTCTTTCTGTTTAAATAATCTAACTTATTTCAAACTTTTCATAGGTTGTCCAACACATCGAAGACAACAAAGGCAAGAGTAGAAAAACACGGGCAACACAAACTTGGCTTTGGTGGTTATATGAAATTAGTCATATGAATTGTAAGTATCAATAAATGAAATATTGCATCCAAACAATAAATTGCAAAAAAAATTGGTTTTATCACACCATAGAAGTAAAATTCATGATCTTATGCAAAAATGCAGGGCTCTGAATTCAAGAGAGTGCCCACAATAGAGGACCTAAATATTGCCTTCCAGCAAGTCTATGGAGTCGTTGTTGAATGCCAAAGACTCTTGACTAGGAAAACACAAGCTTCCACTGCATCCAACATCCAGGTAAATAAACTCAATGAAGTTTATTTAAAAATGAATACTTGTGCAATGTATTCAATATCAATTTCCACCATAAAGTAATAATGTGCCTATTTGTTTTAAACAGGCAAGCAATGATAATACTGCACATGACATTGGAATGTAACCTGGTGAGGGTGGAGCACAACCTACAGATGAAGGTGATGATCGTGTGCATCTCGGTATTTGATGTATTCATGTGCTATATAGAACACATTATGGATTAATATAGTTAAACATCTTTAATTGCATTTGGTGTATTAGTTAATGTAACCTTTCATGTTTCAACTTTAGAGAATGTAGAGCATGATCAGGCTAGACAAGATCAGGAACATGATGTGGATCCATCAGGTAAAGAGGACTACTCTAATGTTCTTTTAAACATATTCAATTGCAATTGGTGTATTAATTAATGTAATCTTTCATGTTTCAACACCAGAAGATTTAGAGGGTGTTAAACATGTTGAGCATGAGGCTATAAGACAAGATCAAGAACATGATGTGGCCCCATCAAGTAAAGAGCACCACTCTAATATTCTTTTAATTAATGAAATACTTGTAACAATAATAATAAAACATATCAATTTAATATTTCTTTGTTATTGTAGCAAACCCCCCCTTGCAACAATCTCCATGCCATGAGTACACAACTAGGCATACATTAAGATCGTGAGCAAAGGGTAGAACAACTAAAGGGGGGACAGATTATTTAGAAAATGATACTCCACTTCTTCTTTATTTAGCTGCAAAAAAGAAACAAAAAAAAAATGATTGTAATCATATTATGAAGACCATATTTTTGATAATATGTAAAAACTGAAACAATGAATGTTATATGTTATTAATGGATGAATGAATGAGTGTTATATGTTATTAATGGATGAATGAATGAATTTAATATGTTATTAATGGATGAATGAATGATTAATGTTATATGATCGGGTAGGGGGAATTGAGAGTGATGTGAGGGTGGGGGAGGAGAGGGGGGGGAAGGATCAAATGAGCTTCCACCTTCACGTGGTTGCCCCTGTTAAGTAGAGAATATTAAACTATTCTTAAAACAAAGAGAAGCTCAATAAGGTAATGCACTTTTCAATATTTAATTATGTTGCACTATTAAGCTTATGCGATTTTCATTGGTCTCTTACCTCCAATATGTTACCCTTTGTACTTATTTTACTTTTTAACACATCTCATATGTTACCTTGGATGGCAGCTTTTGTAGGGGATTCCAGTTGGCACAATATTTCCAACTGAGAGATTATTCCATATGGAGGGGCTAAGGATGGCATTGGTTGTTCCCTAGGGAATTTAAGCCTTAGTGAGTTAGAGTGACTTACTCGTGTCTTTACTTAGAAGATACATGACTTGATTGGTGTCTAGACAAATGTTCTAGCTCCTGATATGGGTACCAATCCATGGGTATTTTCATGGTTTTATGCCCCCTTTTTTAATGGAATATAACTAGATCTATTCTATCTGATTACTCTTGTGTGACTGAATGAGGTGGTCTTAAGTGTTTGTATTATCAATATACTCATAAAGTTTACATGACACAGACAATGGCCTAGATATTATAAGATGAATACTCAAAATTCTATGGCTACTCACCTGCAAATGTAACGAGAAAACTTGTTGTGAGTATAATGAACTCAGCTTGAAGCACCAACAATCTGAGTATACTAATTAGGATTTACATAATTTCTTGATTTTCACAAGACTTTTTTATTTGGGTAGGATTTAGGCGGATCCCTTGGCAGAGATGTTGCAACTGGTAGAGGTTTATATTTGCAACAAAGGCTCTATTGGCAAAGTACGAGATGAGTATATTAGATCAGCATTTTGCTGTCTAGGTAAGGATGTTTTTCTTCGCCCCATAGATTTGTTTAGTCAAGAGTCTTGTCCCTTTGTGTGACTAACTAGGGTATGGGTCAGATTTATTAATTATTTTTATAGGAGTCTTTGGTACACAATTAATTTGACTTTATTTTTTCTTGGTTCACAACAGAGGCTTATTTTTTCATATTTTCTATGTTCCTTTTGGGAACTTTTTTTTTCATATTATAATATATTGTGCCACATTATGACCTATTTGTGGTTTTTGAAGATTCATAAAATGGATCTTCAGGTAAGAAGTTTGCAGCCTAGTGTAAAGGCCAACCTGCTTGCCAAACTACGGGAATACAAATTTGACATAAACAACTTAAAAAAATATGTGAAGAAGGCTTCCATAGCTAATTCGCAAAGTGCAAGACATGAGTTGCTTGAATCTGGAATGAGTGATGGATTAATGGTATTGTTTGTAACCAAAAAAAAATTGTCAGATCTTTCTTTTTTGATCATAAGATAGTTGTGAATTCCCTTTGCTTGAACTTTTCTATTTTCATTGTCTTCAAACATAGGATTCTTTCTTAGAAAAGGTATATTTTTGGGGGACTGCAAAAATATCTTTAGAACTATGTGTATAAGTACCATCTTCTTCAATAATCAATATCACCCATCTATCAATTGCCAAGTCTACAATTTTTCTTTTAAATGTGAATTTTATACGAATCCACTAGGTGGATGATATTTAATTCTTTTGTTGGGTATTAACTATTAACTATTAAGGTTGTCACATTACTTCTATCTGTTTGTATATGATTTTTCAATTTTAAGGAATACAAGTAGAAAGTATTTGTACATATGGAGAAATGTTCCATTTCAATTTTTTAATTATTATATTACTATGTTGATCTATTATGATTCGAGCATCAATAGATCAAAGGGGGAGATTATTGATGTCAACTAAGAGGCTTAACCAGTCTACTGATCAGATCAAAGAGAGTAAGAGAACCATACTAGAAATAGAAGAACTTGGGGTTTCCATCCTTCGAGACCTATGCCAACAGTGACAAACACTTTTGCACACACAATACGGTACAAATTTCCCTTGTAACCTGCACCAACAGTGACAAACACTTTTGCACACACGATACAGTACAAATTTCCCTTGTAAACTATTCTAATATCATTTTTATCACATGAAATCTTTAAATTATTTTTCCCAAATTATATATATTTTACTTCCATTCATAGTTTACTCAACCAAAGAAAATTAAAGCATTTTTCTCCTCAGAAAATTAGGTCTACATGTGGCTTACAATTAATAGTTATAAAACAACAGCACGATTTTATATATGTTAGTCAAATATATAACATGTTTTTGTATATATCTGGTACTTCTACTATAGAATTTGAGTTTCAAAGAAAAGTCTTACAAAACTATCTCATGCATTTGAAATACAAGCACATGAAAAAATTAGCAAGCAAACAAATCTATTCAAGAACTACAATTGCATGATGGTTTAGTTTGACAATGTTGTTGTAATAAACATTCCTTATGCCTTTAGAGAAAGTAATGAAGCCATCCAACCCTCCCACAGGATCCATCCTTAAGTTGTTAATCTCAAGATGGCCATCACTCATCCCTTACCAGACAATGGCTTGGTGAACCACTCCCTTTTGGAGCTAGTCTTTGGTGGTTTGGAGGCACCTAGGGATTCTAGTTAAGTCTGTTATCGAAATAGATGTACCGATGCCATATTACACACTTGCTTTCGGAATAAGTTATACTATCGGATCATGGGTGATTCATTATCTCAATCTTATTAGTTATACCATTTAGGACTCCGTCTTCATTTTCTTTCATCGCCATAGGTTTCCCTGATGTCAATTTCTCAGTTAGGAATTCATTATCGGAATAACTATTCTGATATCATTTTATTTGTTTGCCATTAGTACAACTTCAACTGTCTTATCGATGCTAATGTGTTATCCCAACTTCATTAGTTATTCGGATAAGCCTGCTAAATGCTTATTGATAAATTTCCTCTTATTTTCTTTTATCGGGATAACTCGCATCATCTAGATAGCCTTCTAGTCCTATCCCGATCTTGTATATGATTCCGATAAAACACATATCAGCATAACATATTCCAAAATACACATGTCGGAATAGTTTACTCTATCTGAACGAATAATTATATTTTTCAAATCTACAGGTTTCATCGCAATTTCGACAAACCCCATCCGACGAAAAACAAAAATGTGATGTAGTTGTTGTACAAGCGACGATTATTTTGGCGTAATGTCAATCAAATGTTTGGTCCACATCATTGAAATATTGACAAACGTTTGGTGCTTTTTCATCGTAAAGTCAATGAAATGTTTGGTTAATATTGTCGGAATATTGATGCTTTTCAAGAGAAATTGCACAGTGTTTTATGATTTTTTTCGTCGCAAGTTGGACAAAATTTTTGTCGATTTACCAACAAAAAACCACCTCCAATGTCTGTCCCACTGTTCGGTGATAATCCATCGGAGGTTTGACGTATTTATGTTCGTTGAAAAAGCGACAAAAGTCTTTTGGGCATTTCATCAGTAATTCGACAAAAGTTTGTCGATATATCAACAAACATTCGTCAAAATTTGGAGTCAAATACATTAGTGTCAGAACAATACAAGACATCCTTTACAACCCCATGGGGTACATATGTCTATGCCAGGATGCTATTTGGATTGACAGATGTAGGAGCTACATTTCAGTGAGCCATGGATGTGGTATTTGTAGATCTGATCAATGCTATCTTGGTGGTATATCAAGATGACCTCATTGTTAATTTTCAGATCAAACTGATAAGTTAGAATCACACAGATGATAGCAATGACAAAAAACCTAATAATGAACACTAGGAACACCAACATACCCTGGGAAAACCTCCCTCTTGGAGGTGAAAAACCCAGCTATAAATCTCAAATCTTATTATGCAACAGTCAGTCAGTATCTTTACAATTCGACTTCAACACTTGAAGCATTTAGAACAACAGTATATGCACAATAGTATAATGAAACCAAACTAGGATACACATAGCAGAATAATGAATTTATCTGCAATATACTTGAATGCTAATCAAGGAAGACAGTTTGATGACCATTTGTTGATCATTGACACCATTCACTGATCAAACGAGACAATTTGTTGACTATAAATGAAGTTCGCTCCTCCAAAGTTAGTTTGTTGTTATTGAAGTGTATTTGTTATCCTGGGATTGACTCATTGTCCTTTGGGAATAGTTCCCTGCCTTGCTGAAGGAATGTAATTTGTTGATGCTCTACTAAAGGAGTTCGTAGAGTACTTAGATGACTTGTAGGTTGATGTGCAGAGGTAAGTCGCACATTAGAGAGATAGATGATTCACTGATCTTTATGATGCAATTTGTTGTCCATGTGGTTATGTTCGCTGACTAGATAATTTCTTTGTTGATCAAGAATGTAATTCTCATTTTGTGTTGATCAATTATGCCATGCAAATGACTTGCTTATATACTTGACTTGAGGTGCCAAGTCTCAAGTCAACCTGCCTTATTAATTATATAATAATATTATGTATACCGCTCAAATAGGTCTTGACCTATTTAGATGTTATTGCTTGTTTGCCTTTACCAACCATTAGGAGTGCATGTTATGTTTAGGTCCTGGCCCAATTACAATAAGTTGTTTACAATAAGATTTCCATTTGACAACATTTAAATGTCAATCTGAACTAGCTATTATTTCAACGCTCCATCTTAGCTAGGGAGGATTCTAGCAAAATAGTGTAATCATGCATCATAGATTCATCTTACATTGCCCATAGAGGATGAGAGTAACCTGCAAGAAAACAACAAAACTTTCCATCTTGCATTGCCTGCAAAGGATAGATCGACCTTGCATTTCCCGTGGAGGGTGGAAGAGGTCCTTCACCTCAACCTTCTTTCAAAGAAGGTAATATTGTTACTTTGCATTGCCCACAGTGGGTGACTCCACCATGCATTGCCCACAAAGGGTGGTTCCACCTTGCATTGCCCGCAGAGGGTGGAGGAGGTATTTCACCTCAACCTTCTCCTAGAGAAGGATCCAATGTTACCTTGCATTGTCCGCATAGGGTTACTCCGCCTTGCATTGCCCGCAGAGGGTGGAGGATGCAACTTAATGCATCACTAGGACTAAGACTCCCTCTCAGCCAAAGTTGTGTTCTCCACAACTCCAAGTCTCTCTCTAAAGTACACAAACTTCACTCAAGAAAGAGGCTTGGTGAGAATAGCTACAATAGTGTTGACATATTTCAGCTGAATTGCACTTTTCTGAATCATATCACAAATGTAGTGATAATGAGATTCCACACATTTTGACCTATCATAAAACACAAGATTAGCAAACATCTTAATGCAATTCTGATTGTCATATTTAATGATTGTGGATTCCCAAGGTTGCCCAAACAACCTAGCAAGAAGCCTTGTGAAGCCACATTGCTTCACACTTGATGTAGTGTACTCAGCTTATGTTGTACTCAATGTAATTGAGGACTGATACTTGTTGGCACAAGAGATCACGGTTGAACCCAACCTGAAAAAGATTCGTAAAGTGTCCTTCCCGTCAATAATACATTCTTCCCAATCAGAATCAAAGAAGTCTTCCAAGGAAATGACAGTGTTGATTGGATATTTCAACCCGTAGCCAACTGTTTTTCACAAATATCTCAGGATATCCTTGGTTGCAACAAGATGAACAAGCTTAGGTTTGTTCATGAACTTCTTGAAGGGCACTCACTGCATAACAAATATTGTGTCTAGTGTTAACTAGATGCATTGAGGATCCAATCAACTTCGATGGATCTGCAAAATCAAAGTTAATTGCAGATAAATGGCATATTTTCTTGACTAAGGATAAGATCTTTGCCATACTTCTAGTCCTAGACAGTAATGCATTAGGCCTAGATCCTTCATTCCAAATTCAGTGGCTAATTCTTTCTTTCATCTAATGATGAGACTATCTCCAACAGTTAGAAATAAATCATTCACACACACATATATATATATATAAGAAATAGAATTAGAAGTTCACTATTGAACACTTTTAAAGTGAAGATTAGAATCAGCATCATTCTTGCAAGATCCTAAACTAATCAAATACTTGTCAATCTTCTCATACCAAGCTCAAGAAGCTTGCTTGAGGTCGTAAAGAGCTTTTCTTTAATCTGCACACATGAGATTCTCTATCTTGATTCTCATAACCTTCTAGTTATTCAATATAGACAACATTCAGAAAACAGTCTTTATATCTAACTTCTAGTCTGCAGCATTAGCTATAATGGTTATAATATTAGTATATCTAGCAGCAAGAGAAAATGTTTCCTTCTAACTATGAGCTACACATCTAGCTTCATATTTTCAAAAATTTCCATATGGAACTCCCTCTTGATTCTTAATATAAAATTGTGGTAATTAAGTCTCATGAAGATTGCATAATATAAGAATCAATCAAGGAAGGAAGCCATAAATCAAAGATGAGAAATGTCAATCTTTTCCTTACTTCACTTTTATGAAATGGACCCATAGCACAATCATTATGATCAAGGCATACCTTCAAGTGAAGAAACCAAAAATCCCTCTTAAGCTTGAAGGCATGGTAATTCAAGAATCTCTTGAAGAGAAGCATCAACATGATTAAATATCCCAATAGAATGAATTAACATGTAAAGTAACTTATCTCTTTATTGACTAGACTTCCACCATTGAAAACATATGCCAAGATTGCTCAAAAGGATATTGTCAGTCTATGATCAACTTCAACCATAGTGTAAAGCTACACAACATTCTTTAAATGTAAAATTGTTTTCCATACTTGAATAACAGAGAGTTAGATATATCAGAAAACTAAGGCAAGTGTATGACTTCAAAAAACATTTTACAAAATCCATAAGCAAAATTGTCTTTCCAGCCAATGCATAAAATCAGATATGAGTATCAACCACTTAAAAGAATACACATTGTAGTTGAGCACACGTGTGTGATCAAAAGCCAACTTCAATAAGTTAGATACCTCATTCATCTTAGGTTTCATCATCAAGAGAATACTTACTTCAAAGAATGTAATAGACAGCATGCTCAAATGGAAGAGATAATATCACAATGAATATTATGTGAGGATGGTGAAAGCCATGACAAAAAATGCATTAGAGCTAAAGGTAATCCTTTACGCAAGAAGAGAAGAGCAAGGTTATAATAAAAGTATAACAAAGATCATGAGAGATTTATGAAGAGTTGATGAGAACCAAGAGTTGCACAGTCACAAGCCTACATGACAACCTTATCCAAACATAAAACACTCATAGAACAGAAAATACAGCCCATAAAAAGATTTGATGCAAATCAAGAGACACATCATAAGAGTATATAATTCCATAGCAGCAAGACTATTGAGCATTTCAAGACTTAGATAGAATACAGTGCATCAGAACTATGTAGCAAGTATCATAAAGGATCATATCATAATATGAAGATAGTAAGGTCATCATTGGGCATAGATACTAAATAGGATGACTAAGACATCTTACCTTTACATGCCTACCACACCAATGACTAAGGTTCCATGTTTCTGAATCTCCTATAAATTTATTCATCTTCCTATTTGTGCTTGTTGTTATATCCATCATAATACTCCTGGATTTATATCTGAATACACATGTTGAAGTCTTAAGTGCCAAGGATGTATTTAGATCAATGTATCAATTTGGATCATTACATATTCATAGCAAACCACATCAAATAGGTTGAGAGATAAACATACTCAAAATAGAGAGTAGGGCATAACTAACTTCAGTAATTCAAACTGGATTAGAACAAATTCTTAACACAAGAACAAATCTCGAACTAGGGTGATTGTTACAAACCCTAGGAAGATAGTTATGTAACCCTTAAAGGAATAAAAGGAATACTAAGATCTGGAAACAAGTGCACAAACCGACATATGAAAGAACCCTCAGATGAAGTAGTTAACAAGCAAGAGAACCTTGTGCACTAGATAAGACACCAATAACAATAAGGCAATCAGATGCAAATCTCCAAACCAAGTGGACCCTACAATTGAGAATAGAGGAATGAGAACACCTGAAATCTTATTCTTGCTATCATCCCATCGATGCCCTCAATTTGCCAGCAGGTATATTGTCCAGATTTGTTGTTGATTCATGTTAGCACTAGTCCTACAAAAGAAGTAATACAAGATCTACCTTCAAGCCGTTAGGCTTTATAGAAGGAACCTTCTCTGATACCATGTTAGTTTTCAGATTAGACTTATAAATTAGAATCACACAGATGATATCAATGACATAAAACCAAATAATGAACACTAGGAACACGAACATACCTTGGAAAAACCTCCCTCTTGGAGGTGAAAAACCTAGCTATAAATCTCAGATCTTATTATGCAATAGTTAGTCAATATCTTTACAATTTGGCTTCAACACTTGAAGCATTTAGAACAATAGTATATGCACAATAGTATAATGAAACCAAACTAGGGCACGCATAGCATAATAATGAACTTATCTACAGTATACTTGAATGCTAATCAAGGAAAACAGTTTGATGACCATTTGTTGATTATTGACACCATTTGCTGATCAAAGGAGACAATTCGCTGACTATAAATAAAGTTTGCTCCTCCAAAGTCAGTTCGTTGTTATTGAAGTGTATTCACTATCCTTTGGGAATAGTTCGCTGCCCTGTTGAAGGAACATAATTTGTTGTAGCTCTATTGAAGGAGTTCGCAGAGTACTTAGATGGCTTGTAGGTTGATGTGCAGAGGTAAGTTGCACATTAGTGAGATAGATGATTCGATGCTCTTTATGATGCAATTTGTTGTCCCTGTGGTTATGTTCATTGACTGGACAATTTCGCTGTTGATCAAGAATGTAATTCGCATGTTGTGTTGATCGATTATGCCATGCAAATGACTTGCTTATATACTTGACTTGAGGTGTCAAGGCTCAAGTCAGCCTGCCTTATTAATTATATAATAATATTATGTATACCACTCAAATAGGTCTTGACCTATTAAGACGTTATTGCTTGTTTGCCTTTACCACCCATTTGGGGTTCACATTAGGTGTACACGTTATGTTTAGGTCTTGGCCCAATTACAATAAGGTGTTTACAATAAGATTGTCATTTGACAACATTTAAATGTCAATCCGTACTAGCTATTATTTCAACACTCACAACATATTCTAAAAAGGAGGAGGACCATTGTTTGCAGCTTGAGAAAATATTTCTCAAAGCACTAGAGTATGGGATATCTTTGAATCCCAAGAAATGCCAAATTGCAGTCACTGGAGGTAAACTTTTGGGACACATAGTGTCAAAGGAAGGAGTGAGGATAGTTCCTGACCAAGTAGCAGTCATTGACAAAATTCTAATCCCTAAGACAGTGAAGGCCATTCAATCATTCTTTGGACAGATCAACTTTGTTAGGAGATTCATTTCAAACTTTGTTGAAATTGTTAAACCAATATCAAAGATGTTGAAAACGGGGGCAATGATTAACTGGATGTCTGAAACAATAGGTGCATTTGTGGTTATCAAGAGGGTCATCAAAGAAACTCTTGTTTTGAAATCACCTGACTTTGGTAAGCCATTTCAGATATTCTCCTTTGCTTCTTGTAACACTATAGTTGTTGTTATGTTACAGAAGAATGATGAGGGATATGAACAGCCTATAACTTTCTTCAGTAAGTCCCTCCAAAATGCTGAGCTAAAATATGATATAAATGAAAAGCAAGCATATGCACTGGTTAAGGCTGTGAAAATTTTTAGGCCATATTTAGTTGGTGCAAAAATTGTAGCCTATGTCCCAAACACTGAAGTAAAAGATATTTTTAGACAAACAAAAGTGACTAGAAGGAGGTGTAGATGGATCAACCAAGTTCAGGAATTTAATATAGACATCCAAATCATTAAGTTGGTTAGAGGACAAGGACTGGCTATGTTAATGGCATAATCAAATTTAGAAGCAGTACAAGTGGATAATGTAGAATGGGAAGATTCTTCTTTTAGCATTGAGAGGACCCATTGGTACACTGATATAATGTACTATTTAAAATATATGAAGTGTCCATAAGGAATGAGTGAAAATCAGAAAAGGACACTGAAACTGCAGACTTCAAAATATGTGATACTTGAAGGAGATTTGTACTAGAAAAATAGGAATGGATTATTACTCCTATGTTTAGATGAATGTCAGTCAAAAAAGATTTTGGAGGAGATGCATTATGGTGTTTGTGGATGACATTTCTCTACCAAAACAACTCATAAGATACTTAGATCGGGGTATTACTGGCCTACTATTTTCAATGATGCATATTGCTATGTAAGAAAATGTGAGCCCTGTCAAAAAAAATTCAGGAAAACTCAAATACCAAGGAGCTTTACCTTTAAGGCCAGTGCACACAAAAGCACCTTTTAGCTAGTGGGGAATAGACTTCATAGGAGAAATTTCAGAAAAGTCAAGTTGGGGACATAGATGGATCTTGGTGGCTATTGACTATTTCACTAACTGGGTTGAAGCGATCCCCACCAAACAAGTTACAAGCATGGTAGTAATAAAATTCATGGAGGATTATACCATATCCAGATTTGGAGTACCTGCTAGGATCACTGTTGACAATGGTATGTGTTTCCGTTCTGATGAGTTTACTTCATTTTGTGGTACTTACGACATAATAGTACTATATTCATCACCATATTATCCTCAAGCAAATGGGAAAGCTGAGTCTAGTAACAAAAATATCTTGAAAATAATTAAGAGGATATTGAGTCAGAATAAAAGATTCTTGGGATTCAAAACTAAGGCTTGCATTATGGTGGATAGGATCACCATTAAAAAGGCTACAGGAAAGTCACCATTTGAGTTAGTTTATGGTACACAAGCAAAGATGCCTATAAACAATCTTTTACCTGTAGATAGATTTATAACTGAGGAAGGTTTGGATATTCCTAAGCCAATGGAGGCAAGAATTGAACAATTAGTAGAATTGGATGAGATCGGGAACGAAGCACAAAAACAAAATATAAAGATGCAGCAAAAGGCAAAGTACTTGTATGATAAGAAGGCTAAAGATAGGAAATTTCAGGAAGGGGAGTTAGTTCTTATGTGGAATGCTAGAGCTCATGAAAAAGGGAAGCATGGCAAGTTTGAATCCCTATGGGTTGGTCCTTTTGTCATCACTCGAAAGAATGGAGCAGACTCATATGTTTTACAAAATATGGAAGGCAAAAACATGGAATTGTCAACACATGGATAATTCCTAAAGAGATTTTTCTCTTAATTATTATCCATGTGCATTAGTTTAGGTTTCATTCCCATGTATTATACCATTCCTTTTTTCCTATAAAAAATTTCCTTTCTAGCCTCTCTCCCAAAGAAAACTAGATTCTTTCTATACCTGCTAGGGGTATACATCCCCAGACAAAGCCACTATTGGAACCTTAATTTTTGGCAAAATTCAGTCTTCCTTAAGATTCTCAAGTAGCCATTTTCTTGAACCCTACCATCATCAAGATTCTTATATTCCATCAACCTGGGAGAAAATTCTCTACATTACTGACACTCAACTCTGTGAATCCATGATATTGGTTTGAGAAGAATGGTTTATTCATCTATCAAATAAGGTTATTATTGTTACAAGCTCATTAATGAAAGATATGAATAGCAAAGATGATACTGCAAAAAAAATTATATGGGGGAAAAAATGGGCTCCCATAAAGGTAGAGCTCAACATATAGCTTCAAAGAAGAACATTAAGATCTTCTTTGTGAGAAAGCCATTTTTCGGCAAGACATAGTGTGCATCTCAGTGAAAAGGACACCATTTCGGGGTAGCAAGCAACACCGACAAAGTAAATATAACTTTCTCCGAAAAGACGAGTTACACCGAAAAGGTTTCTTTATCGGTATAATTTCCTTTATGTCTCACCAAAAAAAATGAGCTTCGGTGTAACATAGTTGTTCTACTAAGCACAAGAGTGTCTTACTGAAAACACAAATTACACTAAAAAGAAAGATGTTGGAGTAAGGAGCTTGGGCTATACTAAAGTTGATTATGATATGATCATGGGGGTCCCACATGAAAGAAAATATATTGGAAAAATTCATTATTCGTTGTACAAAAATCATTAATTTTCAGTATAGTGACAAAGGTTGTTTAAGCCAAAAAACATCTTACCGAAATGAGGTGCTATGCCGAAAACTTAGTGGGTCTCACAATAACAAAAGGAAGCAAGAATATTTTATTGGCAAAGCATATCATTAATCTTGCCGAAACACTTGTTTCAGCATAACTATAAAGATCGGTAAGAAGTGAAGTAATTACACCGAAAGCCAGACTTACACCGAAGTGATAGATGTCGAAGGAGTGGGTAAGAGTTACACCGACAAAGTTGGTTTTGTTATACTTGTGGATGGCAGTGGAAGTTAAAATGATCTCATCGAAATTGCTACCTACATCGAAAAGCCCAAGTGGTGGTGAAACAAGGCTTGCAGTTCTCCGACATTAATGTGTGCTAGCTTGACGTTATGTCACACATTTTGAATTCAAGCATTTAATGATCGTTCTGCAACTATCCCTCAAAGCAACGATTCATAAAATTTAAAAGGCATATTTTGCATTTATTCAGTCACTATGGGATATCCAAACAACAGAGGCCAAAGCGATTAAGAGCAAGAAGCAAGCAAGAAATTCAGAGTTGGTAATTCAATTACAAGTGTATGCCCAATTCCAGAGAGTATCTTTTTTCAATTTAATTATTCAGTTTCGACCATAATGGAGAGTTCATCTAAGAAACCTAGGGCTAGAAAACAAAAGGAAATGGCTATTGAAATAGAAAGTCCCCAGGAAGCCAAACCTAAGAAACAAAAGAAAGAGGGAAGACATCTAAATCAAGATTTCATGGACCAATTTCCTGATTCTGGCCCCAAATAAAAAACGTCATCTCAATTAAAAACAAATGTCTTAGGGGACAAGTATGAAAACTTAGGGGATGTCTAGACACCCATGATAGGATATGAGTTGGTGTTGTATCATTTCAGAAAAAAGAAACAAAGAAAAACCCATATGCAACCCATGGGTCTTCAATGTAAGAAAATTAGTAGTCCCCAATGTCTTTGTGAGTGTTGATTTGATAAATTTGTTGGCTAAGAATTATGATCCCACAGCCAAGGTAATTTATGACGTTGTTGGGAAGCCATTGTTGCCTATAACAAGGGACTACATGTCCAAAGTATTTGATCTAGACCTAACATTAGAACAGCCTATTGATGTCACCCTCTTAACAAATGAGTATTCCAAGCTTAAGGATGTGTACAAAAGGTGGAGATTGTCGACTCATAGGCCTAGAGATGGAAACAATCTTAGGATGTTTGATGAAAATGAAGAGCCCCCATATGAGTTAGACTTATTTGAGGAATACCTTTAAGTATACATATTATTCAATTTGTCAGATTATGGGGATTGAGGCCAGGATTTTGATGGATGTGGCGCCTATGGTATTGGTTGTGGATGTGCAAATGTGTGATGCTCAACCATTTGGTTATGTGTCATTGATGGTAGACCAGATAAACCATGGATTGGAGAAAATCAAAGCTAACCCTGATGAAATTCATTTCAGACATTATTTTGTGTTGATGCATATGCTCTTGTATGTTGGGCAAGGAATGGATATGTGGACTGGCAGCTTCAAAGTCAATGAGTACGATAGACAAGGCATGAGGAAGCCAATGTAGATGTGGATGACTATATGGGATCAGAGGTGTTCATGGTCCCAATACATGTGTTTCGAAGAGTATTTTGTTAAGCCTTTGTGTCAACTTCTGGGTTGATCGTGCAATTATGCCCTAACTCCGAAAATTCAAAAATTTCTCAAGCCTAAACAGTGCAATGAGCGAAAGCTAGTCAATCACAACTAGGGAGATTGGTAATGCCCTCAAGGATTATACGAAAATCAGAGTATGGATTTGAAGGTACCCCTTTGCTACTCCCTAGAACAATGTTGAACAGAATTGCTTATTTGGAGATTATAAGGCAACTCTTTGAAGCGAGCTCCACACATTTAGGAGCACATGGGAAACAATCCCTCATGTCTAGATACCTATGCTTTAGAGAGTTTACAGTTTTCTCCACGAAAGGATATGATCTCATAAAAAATAAGTTGGCCTATTATGGCCTAGCACAAGATGAGCTTAGGGTTAATTTTGATCATCAAGGATTCATGAGTTCCGCTAAACAATCACAAAAGCTAAGCTCCTATGAGCATGTTCCACTTGAACAGGAGGACTTGATTAGAAATTTGAGGGAGCCACAAGTTGTGGACAAGTTGGAAGCTTGTGACAAGGTGACTAGGGCTGAAGAATGGAAAAAGAATCACAACTTGTGGAAGGCTAATGTTTATTTAGATATTCAGGACCCCATTGCTCACATCAATGAAAAAATTGCTCATTTGGATGAAATAACTAAAGGAGTCCCTCCGAGTGTTTTGGATAGAGATGCAAGGAAGCCACTAGAAATAAATGTACAAGTTGTGACACCTCTTCTACATTTATCACCACAGCCTACCCCCTCAATACAAAGTGATACAAAGGGCATCCGAGATCATGATCCATCTCATGTTCCAACAAGAAAGGAGGTTGTTGCAAAGGGTATAGAAGAGAGAGAAGATACTAGACAGCTTGTTGGTTAAAAACTTATTTCAGATGATGAGTTTATTCATTCTCAAGAGTTCAAAACATTCCTATATAAGTACAAAGGGAAAATGCTTAGGCAACGAGTTGGTGAAGTTACACAAGAAAATGAAGGTGAACTGCTTGACAAATTGCAATAGGAAGTTGATAATGAAATTGCCACCATGACTCCTATTAAGGGGAGAGCTCCTACAAGATGTTGGTGTACTCATTGTACCTGGGTGGGATATGAGTTATGTTGTATTGTTTGATAGCTTTGTGCAAAACCATGACATTCAAAAGAAACTGTCACTATAGGATGTTGATAAGATTTATTCGGGTTTTGATTTTGATCCAGACAAGAAGTTGTTGTTACAGTGGGCCTTGTACCCAAAGAGTAAAATGCCCACCTTAGTGGAGACTGATAAAGTATTTGGTCACCTCATGGTTCAAAAGGTTGGTGAGACAGATCCATTAGGTACCAGGCAGAAAAGTTTCAAAAGACATTAAAGAAAAGGGAGGAACAAAGGAAAAGAACCACTTATGACATGATGGCGGGATTGGTCACCCATAGGTTCAATGAAATGATACAATATGTCAATGATTATTGGAACACTTATGCAAGAACCTTTAGAGCATTACAAGAGCATGTTAAGTTGACAGAAAGGGTGAAAGAAATAGTCGATAAGGTACAAGATCTTGAATCTTCCAAGTTACCAAAGGACGTCAGAAAGTTGTGGTCAAAACAGATGAAGTACAAAGAAGAACTAGAAGATGATATGAATCGGTTGGATACAAAAGACACTGAAAGCCTCCCTTCACTGTTGAACAATGATGATGGAACACCAATGCCCTGGGAGCAATGGAAGGAGTAGCTGTCACGAGAACACCCACGAGCATTGAACAAGATCAATGATGAAGATCATATTCTTGACAACGTGAAGACTATCTTGAACATGCTCTATAGGAAAGAATATATTATGAGACATTTTGTCTCAATCATCACTCTTATAAAGAGCGGGAATATGTAGATCACTTAGGTGTTGTTAATTTGTTTCTCTTAAACCATTAAAAGACTTGTTTGGTTAGTTATATTATGTAACTAATTTTTGTTTTATTTTCAAAAGACGTGATGTTTCATATGTGCTTGGTCGTTCCTTATAAAAGGATGATCATTTATTTTATGCAAGGACATGATGAAAAATATATACTTTTATTTCTCTGCCAATAATATAGACTAGCCTGCTTTTTCCTATACTATGATAAGGATTATTGCGGATGCTTTTCAATTTGAGCTTGTTATTTTGATGCTAGGAAATCAAAGGTTGTTCAAGTTTTTCTGCATATTGTGGTTATTTCATTATTTTCAGATTGCTTCATTGTTGTGTGGTGTGAACAAGACAAGATATATTCTTGGATCAATTACTGTATAAGCCTCTTTTTAGGAAAGATTAAAATTGCATGTATGGTAATTATCATGGTGAAATTGAATTACTAAGTGTGGAAAGGATTAACAGTGGATAGGAATTTTATTGTCTAACAAGGAGAATATAAAAAAAGAAATTCATTAAGACTCTAAACCCGATAGGCATAGAAAGCACTGGTCTAAACCATATATTTATAATCTCATAATTTCAGATTTCATTTTCAGTTTCATAAAGGTAGAAAGTAGGAATATAGGTTTTTAGTCATATCAAATCTTTATGCCAATTTGAGATTGATCTTAGGATAATTTTATAATTGTAATCTGCTTAGATAGTATAGGGTAAATATATTAGGTGATAAGGATATGGTACACCCACCTTGGTGTAACAAAATCTAAAGATGTAGGGAATTGACAACCTTGACGGTTCATTCCATTAGTTGGCCAAAATTGACTGCCTAACTTGATCATAGAACCCGGCATCCTCTTAGAGTTTAGCAACCTGAAATTTTGAACTCCAACATGTATCTTCCATGTTAAGAAAGAAACAATGATCAACCAATGGACTTATTTCTGATTGACTGAATCTCTGGGAGTGAATAAGTGCTGTGAATTCAGCCCCCCGCAGATTTATCATATGGTGATCTTAATTTCAAACATGCAAATGTGGTAATGAAGTTATGAAATGTTTAGTATGGAGCTGAGCTAAAAACCATCATCCCAAAGTTTTCAAGGAATGGGCTCACAGTCATTTCTAAAAAGGATGGAAAATGTTGAAAATTTTCTATGGTATTACATCAACGATTAGTATCTTAAACTGGAATTGAAAAAATCAAAATTCTAACATTTCTATTCTTCTTCCTTACATTTGGAGTCGCAATTTCTTTAACCAAATCATCTTCTACATGCACAGGGTCGCCATTAGGAAATGGTATATACCACAGAAATGCATATTCAAAAATAAGGTATAATATCAAAAAGTCTATGAAACCATTTGCTTTGAACATGTTATATTCGTGTCCCCGGGCATTTACAAGCTAGTGAAATTGTTTCACTGCTTGTCCTAAATGTTAATGAAATTTGTCTTGGATGATATAAACTCTCATCTACTTTTTCATGTTTTGAATTTTAGCAGTTTCCTCTCCTAGTGCAAGCAGTCCAATCTTTTTTATATTTTCAGTACATAAATGTGGAGTTCTTTTTATTCTTCATCCTCATGTATTATACATTCATTTATAGCCTTATAGTTTGATGAAGACCCAAGCATTACATAGGAATCAAGTCTGTAGGAAAAGTTTGGTAATATAACATGATTGTTTTCTTTAGAACTGTTTTGACTGCTTATCTAAAATAACAAGGTAGGAGATATACATGAGGAGCATGACTGTGTTGATACCATCTTCACCTTTCTTGACCATCAAAGGAGCTTGATTGTATTACAATTCATGCAATTTCAACAGAATTTCATATAAAGATACATCAGCAGATATATTACATTGGCAGGAGTGGATAGACATTGACAATATTTGAATGTTGTGTTTTCTTTATCTCGGTTAGGCTTTGTATTTTAGACAAAGACAGATAAGGTGGGTATTAGTGACTTTCTCCCACATTTAGCCTGGTAACATGAACCAGTTGTTAATAGCTATACTTGTAAAATTTGGCATATATTATATCGTATCTGTTCAATATGTCATATATTTGACATTATTCATCAGACTTGTCCTCTGTATAGTGATTGCCTAGTATGATGTTTAAAAATTGGATTACTCCTCACCTCTTAATATTTTCTTACTATTTTTTATATTTGTTTCTATACCTGGTTTCACCCATCAACATTCCTGGGTGTTTTGCTATTTTCATTCTAGATTCTTCTTGTTCTTTTTGATATAAAAGTTCTTAAATAGTGATCTTTTATAATTTCCCTTTCAATATTATACAATATTTGATCCGGAACTAATTGATTTTTATGAGAGAGATAATATTTTATAAACTCATAAATGCAGGTTTGTTTCATAGGCAAATTAATTATAAAGGAGATTTAAAGTGGATTTTGATTTTATATTTGGAATCCTCTCAAAGAGCTATGAATTTTAGAGATGGGAACTTGATTTTAAGTCTTTATGCAAAGGTTATAGCCTCTGCAAGTTACAAGAATTGTGTTACAGCTAACTGGCAGTTCCCTTTATGTCAGTTGGCTTCCTTTTCATCACTTAAATAAAGACGCAATTTTGTTTTTGTCACTTTTCTAAAGCAATTGTTTCATTTTTGTCAACTGTGAAAAGCAGAAATTTCATCCTGATGCAATGTATGGGGAAAGAAAAGAACTTGGAGACATCTTGTCTTTATATTCCATAATCTTGGGCTTCTTGTTTGAACCTAAAGCATGTTATAACTATGAATATGAATCTACGAAAGTTCAAGAAGGAAATGTAATGCTTCAAGAAGGCAATATTGCAAGACAAATGATACCCAGAATTGAGAAACATGGTAAAGATCGAATTGTGAAAATTGCATGACCAAGATGGAGGATAGTAGTCAAGTTTTCATAAAAAGCACGTGACTAATGGTAGATTGCATTGAACATGTGCAAGTTTTAGGATTTTATTGAGAAGAATGCTGGTGTTCTTTAAGGCCTTAAGAAGGTAGAAACTTGTAAAACTACAATAAAAATAGTTTAACCAAATTGTGTTTCTTTAGGGAAACTTCTATTTCTTAGTATGTTTGATTCATTTGTGGCATATTTCTATTTGTTGCAATTAATTCACTATCTCAAACACCTAAGAGTGCATAAGAAACAAGTTGATTGTATGATCATAGTCATGGTACTCGCTCCTAACAACAATTAGGAATGAAATTCAACCAATACAAAGCTAAAGTACAACACATGCTAGTGTATAACAATTTTATGGAATTGAAAAGAGAATTGTGTTATCGCTAGTAGCATTGTTGGGATTGGAAACTTGATATACAAGGTATCAAGCATGCATGAAAACATACTTAGAATCGCATGAAGTATGATATGGATGGCAGCCAAAAGGGTTGTAAGAAGCATGTTAAAGCATTTGAGTGTTGATTCCAGAGCATAGAATTTGGGAATAATATGAAAGGAAAGTAAATACATGCTGATGGGCCAGGGAATGGAATATTCATTTAAATTATGGATTGGTTGGTATTAGAGAAGAGTTTGCTTGTGCCTTGAAAGTGTTTGCTAACACATTTCCAAATTTGTGCATGTATTCGTTTTCATATTTATTCATCGGCAAGGAAGGGTAACATTTTGGTTACATAGTTCAACCATGGGGAAACCATTGAAGAAGGATATACTTCAAGAGATTGAAGATATAAAGTGGAAAACCCAAATGGACAACATAGAATTCAGAATGATGTTTCAACAGTTGGAGGATGTAAATCAAGAGTTGCAAGTTAGTTTGATAAGCTATTGAGATTTCCTTGTGGACATCATTGAAGAGTTGCAATTGAAAGAAACGTTTCACAAAGTCTCAAGATGATAGTGAAGAGGAGAGAAGAAACTACTGAGCCAAGAAGATCATCCTCTACCAAAGACATAAATAACATGATTAAGGGATGCACAATAAGAACTCTACCATATATATAAGTTGCTATTCAGGATAGGTTATGATGGAGAAAGGACTTGGTAAGAATGACCAAGGAATACAAAATCCACTAAAATTTGTGAGTTTGAAGTAGGTGGTGGCAAAGAAGATGTTGGAGAATGCACAAAAATAACTGAAGCAAGGCAAGTTTGTAAAGATGGAGACCTTAAGTGACCAGCTCAACAAAATCAACCCATCCAAGGTAAAGTCTTCATTTGTTTGGTCAAATCTGATGAGAACTTGAAGTTTCTAAATAATGAACAGGTTTCTAATGAAGGGAAAAGTAGCATTGCACTATCTTGAAGGGCCAAAAAGAAGCCTGCAAGAAAGAACTCCATGAAGATGGGGATAGCACATCATCACTTCAACGATTACATGGGTGTGCAAGAATTGCCAAGGAATGAAAAACCCACTAAAAGTTGAGGAAGGGCTTCAATATGCAGGTTTGAAGTGTGTGGTGGCAAAGAAGAAGTTGGGGAACGCTCAAAACTAGCCATAGCAAAGCAAGTTTGTGGAGATGAAGAGCTTAAGTGACCAGCTTAATGAAATCAACCCATGCAAAGTAATGTCTTCATTCTTTTGGCCAATTTTGATGAGGACTTGAAGTCTCTAAATAATGAGAAGGTTTCTAATGAAGAGAAAAGTAGCATTGTGCCATCTCAAAGGGCCAAAAAAGAGTCTCCAAGAAAAGGACAGCTCCATGAAGAAGGGGATAGCACATAATCACTTCATGATTACATGGGTGAATACAAGAATAGGGAAGAATTTCAATAAAGAAAAAAATATTTAAGAATGCAAAGCATCTCCAAAGAGAGGAGACTATCCTAGAGGAAGAGGTACAACATTACCATGTCATCAAACTTGCAAAATTAAGCGCAAGGGCAATAGAATAAGGTATGCAACAAACAAATCTTCCATTGTTTGCTTCAATTATAGAAATTAAAGCCATATAGCATGTGAACATTGGTATACTTATCCACATTCATTTTGTCAAATAAGTACCCATTTTTTGTGTCACATCCCCCAAAGACACTTGATTTTAATTGATTGTAGGCATATTTTAATTGGAGTCCCAAAGTAAACTCTATGGAATTGGAAGTTTGTTAACTATGTCATTATAATTGCCTTGTGATATTGAGAGGATGATCCACGTTTAATGAGTGTTCCTATGCAGATTCAGTCCAATATATGTCTTGAGTGTCCATGTCATGAGCTGATATTGTTGTATGTAAGTATCTTGAGTACTAATGTGACACTTAGTATTGGTTTTGCTTGTCTAAATTGTTATATTTTAGAGGTCCTATTGATATGCATGCCTAATGCCTAGAAGTTTCTTGTAAATATGTTATATTCAATACACCATCAGGATATATATATATCTATATATATATATATATCAAAAACAAAAGACAAACTGCCTAAAGTGTCTCCAGTTTTCCTAGTCAAACATTGTATATGCTTGTAAGCTTGTGCTTCAAGCTATCTAGATGAGTGTGTACCCTAAACATTTGGAAATTTGAATAATTTGAATAATTTGAAATGAATCTGCACCTTACACGTTGGGAAAATTGAGCTCCTTTACTGAATGCCATAATTGTACCCTTAGATCTTTCAACTACTACCACCAAAAATCTACTTATCATGATAGTCAATGATTCAAACTTGTCAAAAAGTAAATTTAGGTACATTAAGGAGGTAGGGGGTGCCATGTTGTTTGATCAATCATTTAATTTAAAGAGGGAAGCCAGTTTTGACAGGACTCATATAGGTAATCCAATTCCACACCAACCAAAAGATTATAAATGAACAAATGCTGGGATTAGGGGCACTAGAACTAGGAATGTTGGCTGGGTCTAGATGCTAGTATACACCATTTGTTGGTTGCTGCTATGTTTGAGAATAGAGAGAGAGGGGGGGGGCGCTGGATTGGGGCATGTTTTGGAAATCCTATAGGTTAAGCATGGATCAACTTTGTTAGTTGTTCATGTCTAGTTCTTTGAAAAGAGTATGTTCAATAATGTTTCAATCAATAAACCTAAATATGGGAATGCTTACTATTGTGACCTTTTCACACATCCCCCCATTGCAAATGGGGACCCCCTCTTTCTGCCAGTAGTCTTAGGTGTCTCGGACAGTTTAGCAGCAGTCAAGTCTCCTAAGAGGCTAGTTTAGAGCTCAGTTAGCTTTTAGTGCTTAACTGTTAGATGAGAGTTTAGAGCTTCATTGAGCAAGGATTTACAATGCAACCTTCAGGTGAAAATGGCTAAGTCACGAGATAGGATTTCTTTTGAGTGATGAGCAACTCTCATGAGAAAGAGAGAATTCAATCAAGACTTGAAGATGAAGAATGAACATGAAAATTTTACTAGTGTGGATGAAAGAAAAAGTGCTCATTTTCCTTGACCTCAAGGAATCCACGATGCTGCCTCTCATTTTCCTTGGCCTCGAGGAATCCCTGCTCTCACATCTCAATTTTCTTGACCCCAAGGATTCCACGACTCTAGGGTCTTGAAGGTGAGTTGCCCAAACCAATCATTCAAGCATTGGGAGAAATGCATAAGTGCTGATGAAGCTTTCAATGATTTCAAAAAGTGAGAACATCTCAAATCAAATGGCAAACAACTACCTTTTACTTGGTGAAATCAACGTTGAACAAAGAAGTAATTTTTGAAGAAAACAATCAATTTTTATCCTTGAGGTGGAGGAATCCACGAAGCTATTTCTCACTTTCATGACCTCAAGGAATCCACGATTTGGAGTGTTGAAAGGGATAAATGATGAAAATCGCCTTGATTGAACTTACCCTTGGATTTTGAAGTTTGCAAGCAAGGTGATTTCAAAGATGAAAAGTGATTGAGCGCCTCAACGAAGCAAAATCAGAAAGATGAAGATGAAGAACAATTGATTGAAGTGAAGAGAACGATTGAAGGATGAAGTGAAATTTTTCCTTGGCCTCAAGGAATCCACGAAGTAGCATCTCATTTTCCTTGACCCCAAGGAATCCACGCCCAAGACTTGAAGGTGAGATGAAACAAAGGTTAAGTTATCAAATCCATCCTTAAGAATTTTCAAGAAAATTGCAAGAAAAGTGTCTTTGATCAAAATGAAGGATCAATGAAGTTGAAAGAAGAAGTTAAAATGTGATGAAATTTTTCCTTGGACTCAAGAAATCTACGAATTCACATCTCATTTTTTCTTAGACTCAAGGAATCCCCGACCTCACATCTCACATTCCTTGACTCCAAGGAATCCATGACCTAGGATAGCATGGCAACATTGATGCTTGGGTAGCGCTAAGGCAATCGTACACCCAAGTCAGCTTTTAAAGAAGAGAACGTTTTAATTTCAAATTTGAGAAAAGAGAAACAAGTCGGCCTACATTGGAATTTGAAACATTGCAAAGCATTAAAATGAGAGGTCGGCCTCTTATGGAAAATGGATAGCCAAGGGCCATGTCTCAAAACATCTATTAAGATTGATTGAGCATTTCATTTGCTCTTCAATCAAAGTGACATCCTTCATTAATAAAAGAGAATTTCCTTCACCGAGCAGAGCAAATCCTTTCAGTCAGCAAGCAGTGACTTTGATCAGCATCAAGGAGAATTTAAAGGCGAAATTCCAAGAGAGCAATACAGCATCAGCAGCAAGTTTTATCCCAGCAGGCCTGAAGTGTATTCATCACACAAGTTTGAAGGCGAATTTTATGTTCTTGCAGCAATTTTGAACAGCATCAAAAGGGGTTTCAGCGAGTCTCATCCTAACATTTAACATCCAAGCAAATTCCACCAGCATTGAAGGCAGATTTCTGAGCAACAGCGAACTTGGAAGCAGCATTTGATTATTAACTAGGGCTCATACCAGGTCTGATTTCTGCAATTTTTGAAGCTCTTCATTAGTATCAGACCTGATCATGCTTAGATCAGACTTGTAAAGGGTTTTAGACTAAGTTACTGATTCGGGTACGGATACGGATACGGATTCGGGTACGGATTCGTGGATTCGGCCAAAAAAAAAAAAAAATCTTGGGTATGGGTACGTCCATACATATATATATATTTTAAATATATATATATATAGGTTCAAACATCAAAATTATATATGTTCAAACATACAAATATGAAACATACAATGTAACTTTCCCATACAATGATGCATAAATGATAACAGATAAATGATACATAGTTGGTTTTTTTACTTTTATGACCCGTGGGCCTTGTTTTTGGGAACCCACGGGCCATGGTTCTTCCAGGCTCGAACCAAGAACGGGCAAGAACCAAGACCCGGACCCAGCCTTTTTCCCCAAGAACCGGTATCTTAAGTTTTAGACCTTGGAATGCCTTCAAGATTTTTAATTTCTAACCTCTCAATTGTCATATTTTGTTCTTAATTGATTGATATTGCATTAACATGATCAATATTAAGAGAAATCTCAGTCTAATAGAGGGTTAGGGTTTGAGTTTGAGGCTGAAATCATAGCAATTCATTAGCTTTTATGTTGATCTCCAGAATTGAATTGCTCTTTGCTACTGATTTTCATGCATTTTAACCCTATATCCTTTCAAATTTGTAACTTAAGCAACTCTTGCAAGAGGTAGATGGAAGCCCCAAGGACTAGAGGAGTATCTAGACAGACTCAAATCAAGGAGGATGTGAAAGGCATGCTTCCGGAGTCAAAGATCGTCTCATACTGGGCAAATATAGGAGATATCAACCTTGGCAAGTTCAACATGGAGAAGTTCTGAGGACCTCTCTATGGAAGTAGTCCTTCCGGTGTGTCAAAGAAGATGATCAAGAACGGGATAGTACAAATAGTTGGCTTCACTCCGGCTATTCAATGCAACGAGTTAATAGTTGAGTGTGCAAGACATTATGATGCTGAGTCAAGACAAATAATAGCTCCCGATGGAAAGGTATTGGCATATCTATCAGAGACAACCATCTGTGAAGCATTTGATATACTTGATCACAGCAAGATGGTCTACAAGAACAAGGAAGGAGCACAAATGATATATGATGAAGACCCCGAGAAATGCTTGGAGATCATCAACAAGTTCTGGATATCTAAGCCGAGACCTCATCACTCCAAAATGCCTAAGAGACTCCAATTAGATTTCAAGGAAGAATATGGATATTTGATCATATTGTTGAATCGAATCATGGGGTGTCCTCAATCATTATAATTTGAGACTTGGATATTCTACTGCATAGAAGGAGTGACAACCGATGATGAGATGGTTAATTGGGCAAGGATCATAAGTAATAACATTGATCAACAATTAGGAGGCTAGAGCATTCCAAACAACTTTACATGAGCTCATATGTGGTCTACTCACTGGCATGAGCCTATAGATACCTTGGATTGACGTATAGAGGTCTAGTAGTGGTGACGTGTTTTTTATGACCGCGTCTAACACAAAATAAAGTCACCAATGGTCACCTTATCATCTCTTGATCAAGATTAGTCCGTATGCTAGGATTGCTTAAAGTTCAAACGGCTAATCTCAAGGTTCCTTCAGTGCGTGGATGTGACTCGGATGTTTGATGGGTTTGCTGATAACCCTAGGGGCCTTACGTGTGTTCAATTGGAGAAGACTAATGCAAGCTCAAAGATTTTTGCACGGATGATTCGCAATGAAAGCTCTAATTTTGGATCTTTTGGATTTTTCAAATTATGCGGACGGAAAGTAAATAGGAGTAGGGTAGAGAAGACTATGATAAAGCTAATCTAATCCTAAGAACAAGAGACGGAATCACTCATGCAAAATCAAACCACACTTCATTTCGCCAGCAGAGCACAACTACACGAAGGCGGTGCAATCTTCAAAGGGTGCGTGGAGGTTTTTCAGATCATCAATATGGACCATCATATCGAACAATCTCTACTGATGATCGAAGTTAAGCGTATACACATCAAATGGCTCAAGCTAACTTTGCACGGTATACAACAATCAGCTGCACACCAAAAGTATGAGCTCAGATTCTGCAACAAGTACTCCTATTAGATCCAGTTCTTCTAGCAACATATAAGCAAATCTAGTCTAATTGAAGAGAGCAAGACCATGCAAATTGCCAAAGTAGAACAAGAATACACCATCAAAATTGAACAATGCATTAAGTTGGCTACTTCACAATCCTGATGCAACAATCTCAGACAATAATCTCTCCTCCTTTACAAATGAGGGGGGTCACCCCTTTATATAGGCCTCAAGCCATGCAAACCCTAATTAGGGTTTCACCCCAGAAGATTCTCCACTCAAGGTGCAACAAGGTGGGAATCGGTAATAAATAACCCATCATCCCCATGCACAATTAATTCAAAAGCCTAAAATAGCACCCACTAGTGCATTAAATATGCCCCATGATGTTGATTATGCCCAAAATATAATGAACACCTTTATGCAAGAAATAAATGTCCATCATTCCACATTACGGGGACATGCACGGAGAATCTGTCATAAAACCATAAATAAGGAGGCTGCATGCAAGAAGATTCCTCATCCGATGGTGACATGCATTGATTGGACCCACACTTAGTCAAAATACCTCCAGCAGTAAATACGCCACTACTATTCAACCAAAAGATTCTCGTCCAAAAATGGACGACCATTATCCCGCTTATTTATGACGTATGCAATGAATCTGCTGACAACGGCTTCCAACAATTCGATGGAGACAATTGGCACATTTTCAATGTCAAATTCCATCAAGGCAATTTCTTCCTCGCTCTTGGAAAAGAAGCTCTCCCACTCCATCATGACTTCCTATGTCTTCTTCATTATACCGGAAAATGAAGAAACATTTGCAAAATGCTCTTTGGGGAATGAACCTACGAAGAAGAAATCGTGCAACTAAGATTTCAGGGAGTTCACTGTTATTCCACCATCATTGAGTTTCCTCACGAACAATGCCTCAATTGCACTAATGATTTCCTCCTGCACCCCTCTGATGGACTCTTTCAAAGTAAAGGAGTCTACACTAAATTTATCGAAGGTGTTCTTTCCTGAGCAGACGGCGTAGAACCATCGGGGAAAGTCATAAGCTTCATTTTCCTAAATCACTTTCCCGTCAACCAGAATTTGCCTTGGAACCTTCATCAGAGCCTTGGGTCGTGGAATGGTTAAGTCTTGGTAAATGTGCACATCCTCCCATAATCCTTTTGTTGTCTCTAGTCTATTCAAGAGGGTTACGTACTTTGAATGAAGCAGAGCTAGGTCTTCAATGAATTTTCCTGCTTCGGTATAAACATCTTCTAACCATTCCCTGGAATTTTGCGCCATCGCTCTAATAACCTCTGCATCATTGACCACTTCCTTAGGAAGGGAGGAAGGAGGAGAGAATGAAGGACCTGCCTTCCTGAGGGGTCTTGAAACTCCTAATGTACTCGCATAGGACTCTATTTTCTTCCCTCAACCACTTACATTTCGCCTTTGATTTCAGCAGTTTCTCCTTCATGGCCAAGGAAGATTCTTCTAAGTCTCCCATTACTTGACCTGTGGAAGCATGGCCAAGATCAATCTGTCTGATAACATAATCCTCCTGCCTGATCTCATTTCTATCTTTATCCACTGCAAGTTCAGCAATGTGCAAGGTCTAGGATCCAGATTCTCCCCTAACAACCTTGGAAAATTTTCGGGAAGCCTTCTTTTCTGCTGGCTGATCCATCCTTTTCAATAATTCTTCTAACTCCCAAGCAAGATCAGTTTCCCTTTCTGATTCCCTTGTCATCCTTCCCACCAGCCAATCCGGAGCGGGGATGGAGTGACTATGATCCTCTATGTGCTCCTATTCCTGCGACTCTTCCTCCATTTCACCAAGGATAGCTTCCACGAAGCTATCCTGGCGAGCCTCTTCTTGATGAGGGGGACTTTCTTGCCTTTGACTTCTTGGTCGATGGTGTCCCTGTGAAGCCTTGATGTTGAGTATATCTGGTGCCGGAATGCCCTCTAGAAGTGGACCTGTGGTATGTGGAAATATCTCTACCTCCTGCACACTCGAGGACTTTGCTGGTGAGTGATCTCTTTCCGTCCTTGCTTTCTTTTGTGGAGGTTCTTCTTGTTGGACTTCCTGTTGAACCTCCTATGGGATTTCCTGTTGGATATCCTTATTCTTTGCTGCCCTTGGTCTCTTTTGGGCATTTTTTCCTTTATCCATCTGAACTTCCCTTCCTGCTTGAACTTGCTAAGAGCCTTCGGTTGCCTCACTGTGGGAATCTAGACTTCCCATTAGCTGATATGTTAGATGAACATTCCCTTCTGCCAATTTCCTTATCTACCTGTCAATCCAGTGCTTGGTAAATTTTAGCACCGGTCTAGCTAAGATACTCAAATCATCCATCTCGGGCTCTGACCAATCTAGCAATTGAATAGGCTGATCCTTTACTTTCTCGAATTCAGGTTGTATCCAATCTGCATCTTCCTTCACCTGATCTAGCACCTGATAAATTTCACTTATCCTGATGGTGTCGAGGGGCAATCTGGAATGCATTCTCTTCCAGATCTCAAGGTCATCCTCGGCACCTGCCCAATAATCTTCTAAGTGAAACTTGTGTATGAATTTGACGCCAGTGACCTTTCTAATTTGGCAGTAAGGATCATATTGGGCCCTGGATGTATAAAATGGTAGACGATAGAAAGCCAATTCCCCTGCTGCACTCTCAACAGCTTCCAAGCCTGAGCATATTTCCATGAAGTCACCCAAGACAACTGGAAATTCAATTGATTTCTTTTTCTTCTTCTTCTGCAACTGATCATAGGCGGTTAGCTATCTCATGAGCTCCAGCAATACAAGCTTGTCTGATGGATATCTTGGCAACTTGTATGACTGGAATGAGAATCCTTGCATCCTAATGTAGGTGAATTTAGGAAATTGCAAGAATGCAACTCCATACTTCTAGACCAAGGCATTTGCTTGCGGTGACACCCTTACGTGCAACTTCTTTTGCATAAGCCGTGTCAAGTACATGGTGAAGGTGTCATTCGCCAACTTGTAGGAATTGACATTGTGAAGATGCAGCTGGGGATAACATTCATGTACTTTTAGCTGAGCTGGTCCACAACCCATGATTCCTCTTGCTGGCAGCCCATCGAGTCCTCCTCTTTGCGCAAGCATATAGAACAGGTAGGAGCTCATGAAAAAGGACTAGGACCTTTTTTCTTTTAAGTTTTTTAACTGCTCGTGCAAGTAGTGACTGATCAATCTGGCCTAGTTGATCAGCACATTTGAATTCATAATCTCACCTATGTAGAAGAACATCCAAGCCTCAAAGTTCACAGAATGTGGACACCCCATTACTCTGCTTAGCATTTTTATCAAGTCCACATACTCCTACTTGAACTCGAAGATGGTGAGAGTTTTTGGCATCTTGGAGGCATGCACCCTAGGCTTCAGCAACTTATTAATCAAATTATCACACCTGGCAGGACCTGCTTCATATACTGCCTGAGCTCCGCTGCTGGTCTTGTATGTCATGGGATAGTGCGAAGGAATTCCGAAAGCCTCACCAATTGACTCCGGAGTCAATGTTGCCAGCAGCTTGCCATCAAGTGTTGAGATTGTCTTTTGCTCCAAATTATAAAGCACTGCACATTCCTGGACCAAGTCCGAGCACTGAATAGCAGGAGGAAAACCAACTGCCACAACAATTCTGCTTTTGACAATTTTGACAGCTATTGGTGATGGACTGTGCCTTGCTGTCCCGAACATTCTGATCTTGAATGCAGCCAAATTGAATGTGCCTAAATTAGTATCATTGATTTCTTCCCATCTTGAATTCAACCGGGAATGGGGAAGGAAACCTTTTCCGCCTTGATCAATGCCTGCTTGGAGAGAGTAGCTGTCTTGCTTGATTCTACCATCCGGGAAGCACCTTGAAAATGATGAAAACAGAGACTAAGTATGACCACTCTTCACTTCTCCACTTCTTCTTTCCTAAATCTTGCACGTGAGAAATGAAATGCCCTTCCAAACTTACATAGAATTCTTAAGAGGCATTAAATTAGCAATTGCATTAATGACGCGTCATACTTTCCCCAATTACTACGCCATGCAGAAGAAACTTCCCATGCGAGTGAGTTTGAATTTAGAAATTTCCTTAAATGCACCAAGTCATGCGTCATACTTAGAAGATTCTCTTCGCCAACTCATTGATTTTCACTCTTTCCAATTTTGGAGGGAATTTGAAGGATTCTCTCAGGATTTGCTTGATTCCATTCTAACTTGTCATCTCCTGCTTTTGAAGGAATTTCCATGTCTCTTTTCTGCATCCCTATTTTTTAGGGATCCTCCTAAAATTTAGGAGCCAGGTTCATTGGATGGAGAATTCCACCACGATTTCGAATCCATAAAACTTTCCCCATTTCAGCGAGATTCGATGTCTAAAAATGGCAAATTCAAAAAATTTGTCCGAGGGGAATTTTGCTTTTCATTCTTCCTTGACCTCTGGTTCTTCATTCCTTAGACAAATTTTTTGGACTTTTCAAACTTAGGCATGGCATCCATGGCAGGATTCATCATCTTCAATGATTCTCCTTGACTTAGCTATTTTGGTGCTTTCCATCATTCCTACTCGGCATTTCATTTGAGGGAAGGAAATCATCCTTTCTCTTCCTTCCGTCATACTTCCATCTTGGCGCCTTCCTTGAGTTTTGGGCGCAAATTTGACTAGAGGAAGGATTTCATCAAACTCTCCTTCCTTCCACCTCTATGTGAGTTTAGCGCTTTCCATCATCCTTAGGCGCAAATTTGATTGTGTCATGGAATTCATCCATCTCTTCCTTCTTCCATGACCCCCCCAGTTTAGCACCTACCATCCTCTCTTGGCACAAATTTGGGTAAGGGAGGCATTCACTATCGTTTTTCATTCTTCCTTCACACCTCCATTTTAGCGCCTTCCTTGGTGTAAGGGCGGAATTTTGACTATGTGGAGGAATTCACAACTTTTTTTGTGAATCCTTGAGACCTTCTTTTTAGCGCCCAAGTCCACAGTTGGGCGGAATTTTGACTATGTGGAGGAATTCACAACTTTTTTGTGAATCCTTGAGACCTTTTTAGCGCCCAAGTCCACAGTTGGGTGGAATTTTGACTATGTGGAGGAATTCACAACTATTTTGTGAATCCTTGAGACCTTCCTTTTAGCCACAGTTGGGCGGAATTTTCACCCTGGCATGGATTCTTGGAATTCATCATTCAATCTTCCAGACTTAGAACATTTTGATCTCCTTGTGATTTTCAAGTGACTTCCCAAACTTTGGTGAATTTTTGAGCTTTCCATTTCAGGCATGGGCTTCCTACACTTAACCAATTTCCGGCTTTCTCTGTCTACTTTCTGACTTTCCAGAAATAGAAATATCTGCAAATGTTTGATCTCTGTCACCTTGTCTGACTGACCCTGTCAATACTGACTTTCCAAAAATAGAAACCTTTAAAGTGTCAGCATTAGACCCCTAGGCAGGATGCAGGAATGACTTACTATAAATAGAAACTTACTAAAAATAGAAATTACTAAAAATAGTAAGTTTCATTTTTGGCAAAATAACGAAATTCCGGGACTCAAAAAAATCCTTAAAAAATAGGAACTTTCAAAAATAGAAAGTTGCTCCGCTTTGGCTCAAATTTTACTAGGAGGTCCCTTGAAGGGTCCTGATTCTAGTTGTATGTTCAATTTTTTCAAAACCCTAACAGAAACCCCTAAAATCTAAGACAGAAGGCAGAAACCCTATAAAGGGACAAAACAGGCACTAGACTTCATAGAACTCTCTCGACAGAGAAGCAGATTAACTCCAAATGCCCCCCAAACATCCGCGAAGTGGAGAGACTGACGAGATTGCCACCAAAACCCACAAAAAACAAGACCAAACAACCGAAAGGGGCTAAAAGTTAAGGGGGTCCCTATCTGAGATGGGGTGATGTGTGATTAGGTCACAACAAGTAGGAAGCAACAAAGGAGAAATAAAAGTGTGTGAATGCTATCCACAGCTACACTTCACAACACGACACACTTTAAGAGAGTCAATGAGGCCTTTTCAATGCATATAGTGAGGACCTTGCAAGGCAGCATTCATCAAAGGTTATCCCAGCCAACAGAGGAGCAAGTGCAAAAGTATGGAGCATTGTTCATCAAATATCCCTAGTTCACATACATAAGAGTTCAAGGGTGTTCATCTTCACCCTAGAAGCTTCCAAGGTACCTGACTAACAAAATGGTGTTGTTGGAGCTCTTGAGACAATTGGTTTCATATGATAAAACCCAAAAGAATAGACACAAGGCTGGAATATATTTTTCAATCTCTATTGAGAAATCAGTTGAGATCTGCCCATCAATACTACTGAAAAAACAGAAGAAGAATTGAAGTTTTATCCTCTTGTCATCTATCCATCACAAGCAAACTTTGATCCATGTGCCAACATAAGGAAGATTAATGGAAGCAGGCACAAACATAATGTAATGTCCCTTTTTATGAAATACCCTAGTTTGCCTTGGATTATAATTCTTAGTACCTTTAACTCTTAATAGTAAAACCCAGAATGTCTTAACGTCTTACACATGGATATGACAGAGAGTTCCTTACTTGCTGTGAGTTCAATCTGCTTTTTTTCGATGTTCTTCCTCCTTATAATATAGTATCAAATTACTGTATTAAAACAGATTATGTTGGCAGTAATGTATTGTATTCTCAGCCCTTAGATTATATTGGCAACATAGGTTATATGTTAAATATATTTTAATATGTGTGCAATATATTATTATCTTATGTCAAACTGAACCACATTATCTTCTGATCATAACAGTCATATCGGACTGTGCTGTCAGCATTCTCTTATGTTATATTAGAAATGATATTTCTCAGATTCGTACCTATTGCAACTTCCTATTTATTACCACCACGGATGTTATCTTATCTTTTTCTATTTCCTTATTCTATGCCCCTTTTTCTGGAAAGAGATCAGTCTCTTTTAAAATACTCCTACGCTTATGACTTTTCCCAATGGACATGTAAAGCAGAGTTATGACTATTGATCGCAGCCTTTGGTATCTTGATTTGAAACGCTAACTTATAATAAGCCATTGGTCAACACAAATGGTAATTATCATTGAATATTAATAATTATTTGTGAATATTTCTAAATAGTAATATGTATAAAACAAATAAATTAATAATCTAAATAAATAGATATAAATACTCAAATTAGAAGGAATTCTCATGGGAATTTATAATGATTGTAAATGATTCATTTAATAGAGTAATATAATAATAATGTACAAGAATAAATAGAGGACATGCACACACACACACATAGAATATAAATAGTCCCAATATAAGGGCTATTACACATAAGCCACATCTTGAAGACTATTGGATAAATGCTAAGAATGACTTTGAAGTGAGGAGAAAGACGTTTTCTTGACTACCAATTTATATCATAAAGACTTGCAAACTCTTCCCCATTCCAAATCAAGTGCAAGATGATGGAAGGCGCCTCCAACGTGCCTTTGAACAGGAAAAACAAAAGGAGATACAAGTTAATAGGAATGAAATAGAAATCACCGAATTGGAGGAAGTGATGAAGCCTGTCCTAACATACACACAAAGGTGGGCCGACATACAAGTTAAGAAGCTCAAAGAACAAAATGCAAAGTTAACCTATGATATGATGGGGAATTAGGATTCCCAATCATCCGATGATGAGACAGAGAGCATGAGCTTTGGGGAAGGGGCAGTCCAAACATCTCATCCTAAGGGATCTAAAAGGAAAGAAAGTCACAAGGAAGGATCAAGACAAAAGAGACAAAAGACTAGTGCTGATCATCCTTCCACTTGCACTTCATCTCTTCAAGAAAGTTCTATGAACCGGGCATTAGTCACAAAAAGTCAATCATTAAGGAAGAGTGAAGGCCAAGGTGTGAACGGATCCTTGGAGTCCACTATACAAGATAATAGAAGCGGAAGAGCAGCCCAAGGAATAAGATTGCCACCAAAGGTTAATCTGGTTATACAAGGACAAATTGTAGATGATACAGCTGTAGTGAATGAAGGTGTAAAGATCATGGAAAAAGATGTGAACGAAGGAAGGAAGTCTCCTCCTCGAGAATATCAAGGACTCAATAGATTAGAAGAGAGAGAAGAGAAATCAGCTATCCCTACATGGTTAAGAGATAGAATGACTAAAGAGGTAATAACAGTGGAAGAGGATACAATAGATAACTTGGAGAGTTTCTTGGAGAGAATTGGCAAAACAATTGAGAAGAAAGCTACTAAATTTTCCAAGATCACAAGGGATAGTATGGGGACATGCACATTACATATAGCTACTCCAAGGGTGGATAAGACAGATGATGAGATTACTCTCGATGAATATGATGTTGAAACCATTGACTTAGGGCCTACTACATCCGGACAAGAGATCAAAGAGTTGAATGATTTTGTAAAGGTAGCCCAGGAGAGACTAAAGATTGTATGGGAAGATAAGAGGCGGTTGGAAAAAGGAACTAGATGTCCTAAAGGGCTATGTTCAACAACTCATGAAGCCAATGCTTCATTCATTCCCCCAGTTGTGCTTCCATCTAGAGTCTGTTCAAGATTTAGAGGGAATAAGGACTACATCCCAAGTTGTGAGAAGATGGATGGATAATGCTTTTGCTAAGGCAAGAGAATTTGTTAGCGAGTCACTTCTATCCAAGACAAGATCCAAGTTCTACTCACCTCATGTGAGGAATTCAGCAGTGTCAAGGAGCTAACCATTCCACGGATGGACATCCCTAGACAAACCTTAGTGGATGGTGGAGTGATGGAAGTTTGCCAAGCATGTGATTTCTATAGATGGTATTGCAAACTCGAAATGAGGAAGGATATGTTTGAGGAAATCAATAGAAATTGTGCATGAGTTGAGGAAATGATCAAGGACAAAGATGAGAGAGTCCTCATCACAACTGAGGTGATACTCGAAGGAGGGTTGAAAGAAGGTGAGGATGTGACTGTTGATAAGCTGATGGAAAGAGTGAGATGTGTCTTTTTCAGGCATATAAAAGCAATTTTAGAGGAGCATCTAGATGACATTCAAGCATTCATGACACTTGTGAGCAACGTTCAAGACTTAGAACCTGATTGGGAGAAAGTATTTGCTTCATCCTTGGCTGACTTAGCGGAAAGAGATAAGGGGAACAAACTTCTAGATGATAATTTGTTAGGATCCATGTGGCATCAAATTTTCTAATTGGAGGATTCATCCTCGTAGTTTGTGCCAAGAAAGCTGTTACTTTCTCATTGGCTGATATTTAATAAAGTTGCAAATTAGGTATTTGTGGTTGTAACAAACCCTAATTAGGGTTTAGTTGGATCAATCTTGGCCATTGATTTTAGATTGATCTTGGCCCTTCATTTGTATTTGGAGCTCTATATAAGATGCCTCATTTCATTTGTAACTCATAAGAGACTTTGGAGAATTGTTTCTATAGTGCTGCCAGATTAATATAAGACATTGAAGCTCGGTGACTTTATATGCTATCTTGGAGTATTTGCATGGTTTTCTATCTTCTCGAGTCAAAATTTAAATTTTCTCAAGTCGTTTTAGTAAAATGGAAGTCTTTGTGCATGATTTATTGTGAAAATCTTATGTTCATACCATTTACAATTTGTTGATTATAAGTTGTAGTGCATGTTTAGTCTAAACTCTCAAAATAAGCTCGACTTCGATTACTTCCCACTCATTGATATGCATACCTTTTATAGTATTGATGATTGTTAGTAGTAATTTGAATATCATTAGCTATCCTTAGAAGATAGCATCAGCTTTGCCTAGTTGTTCATTTGCATGATGAAACAAAGTATGGTTGAGTTTCGCTAGATGGTCCATTGTCCCTTGCATTTTAGGATTAGATTAGGATTCCTCTTAAACCCTATCCTTTTTCACTTTTTTTCAAAAATCATTAGTAGTAGTAAGCAAAGCATGTCATTGAAAATCATTTGAAATTAGACGCATAGGGCATTTCCTTGCTTTTGAGTGATCATCTCCTAGAACCATTACGTAAGCCCCCTTGGATTACCAACAATCACATCAACCATTGAGACTACCTACACATCAAAACCTGACAGTATAAACTTTGGAATCATCTCAAGTGATCATTCAACTCAGCATTTGGGAGGATTTTGTTCAAGAGAGGATAGAGTATTCAATACTTTATTCTGTATTTGAAGTGTCACAAAACACAAATCAACAGTTACCTCTTGTCATCATAGTGTACAGTTCTACAAGGACATCTTTGGCTATTTTGAAGGTGCCACTAGGGTTGAGCTTGTAAGGAGAGTTGTAAAGATAACGGTGGCCCATTGCACCTTACCTAGTTGAATAACGTTTCCATTTAAACTCCTATCTTTAGTTACTTCTTGATATAGTATCCTAACTAATACAAACAAGCTAGTTTTTCCCATTTTGAGGTTTTTAGGATATCTACGGTTTGTTTATATTTCTTTCTAATTGTATACTATTATTTTATTGCTCAACATTAATTCACTTTCTACTACTATAATTCGCATTTTGATTCATGTCATTTTGAGTTGATTCTATTAGCGGTAAACATCATTGAAGGCCTGCTTTTAATTTCAGAAAAAAATATTTATAAGGAATTTCAATTTACAAATCAGGAGGTTATCAGTTCTGAACTCTCATAGTAATGTTTTAAATATCAAATACTACACCTTCAGATTATTGGCTCGGAGATCACTTTAGTAGAAAGTGTGCATTGTTCTAGATGCTGTTTCATGACCAGCCTACCTGCATCAAGTGTTATTTTTTAATAATGCTGTGTAATTATTGACACTTGTATTTTTCATTTGCGACTTTTTCTAATTTGTACCTGTAAATAGGTTTAGTTGTGCTGAAAAGAAGAAATACTATACTATTGACGAGATGCTTTTCTCAATCCTTGATCCTAATATGTATTTTGTAATTTACAGGCCCTTGTAGCATAATCTTCTATTAGGTGAATAATGAACTAACATGCTTTGTAGTCAAATGAATGATCAATTTCCTTTTGGATGAGCAGCCAAGATTTGAGAGGTAATTTTTCTGTCAAGATACACCAGAAAGTTTTGTAGCATAAACATTCAAATCACATCAACTGAGGAAAACTTAGATTTTGATTTTATGCAATCTCACTGAGTAACAAAGGCAATTATATTAATTTCAGGGTTCTGGCAACATAGAAAGATTTTCCCATACAGATGCCAACCCTTTCTTTCAACCATGCTTAAATATGTTATTTATGAATGTAATCAAGCAGGTTACTGAAATTCAAAAGTAAAGAATGTTTAACTTCAGTTCATTGGGCAATTATCTTCGAGCACATGCATCTTTAACTTTCCTTCAAGAAAACCATTCTTTGTCAGTTATTAAAATTTTCTTATGAGCAAGGAAATTGATCAAAACACCAGTACATTTATTTTGCACTCTTGGAGGCACCATTCAGTATTTAGATAAACTTGAGAGGCAGGTCAAATTTCATAAGCTTTGGAAAGCAATATTGGGATGCATTATAACATAGAGAATACATGCACAGTGATTTATAAATGTAAAATGTTCCTTGAAAATATATGTTGTTCAGACAAAGGCAATAAACACAGGACTGCATCAGAATGAAAGATTTGCAAGGTCAAATGTCCTTTCTACAGCCTTACACCATGACTCATATCGTTTCTTTCGGTGCTCATCTTCAATTGTTGGATAAAATACCGTAGGTTCTTCCTTTTTAGCTTCGGAGGAAAAGACCTGCTCCTCAGTCCAAACACCAGTGGCCAGACCTGCAGCATATGCTGCACCTAATGCAGTAGTTTCTGTATCTGCAGGTCTTACAACAGGGCTTCCCAATAGATCGGCCTGGGTAAAAGAGCTCAGTATCAGCAAGTTGTATTTATCTTGATAAAGATAATACACAATATTAACAAAAGATCCAATTTTCAGTGCTTAATTTGAAAGTTCCTTGAAATGGAAAATTTCTATAGTCTACCTAAATGAATTGGACTTGAATACAATATTCAGAGTGTGGAAGGGGAATATATAACTTACTTGAATCTGCATTAGAAGGTTATTAACTGATGCCCCCCCATCGACTCTTAGAAGAAACTCTCCCTTCTCATTTGTCCTCTCTTCTTCTTTGGCATCCATGCTCATAGCATTTAAGACTTCTTTTACTTGAAAGCACATACTTTCAAGCACAGCTCGAGCTATGTGAGCTTTTGTTGTGAATCTCGTAATTCCTATACAAACTCCTCTAGCATCATCTCTCCACCATGGAGCAAACAAACCATTGAAGGCAGGAACAAAATAGATGCCTCCAGTATTTTCCACTGTTCTGGCCAAATCTTCAATTTCACTGGCACTCTGAATTATGCCCAAACTATCCCTCAACCATTGTACAGCAGCTCCTGCAATGGCTATAGATCCTTCCAAGGCATAATTTGTTGGTGCACTTGGACCCAGTTTGAAAGCCACTGTACTCAATAACCCATTTTTAGACACAATGGCTTTTTCACCTGTGTTCAAAAGAATGAAGCATCCTGTGCCATAAGTGCTCTTTGCTTCACCTATCCTGCAAGATTGACCAACCATGGCAGCATGTTGGTCTCCCAAACACCCAGCCAGTGGGGTTCCAGCAAAAGGCCACCCCTGAACAATTTCCCCAATCACTTCAGCATTGCTAACAATCCGAGGGAGAATGGATGGAGGTATGTTCAAAATCTCAAGGGTAGGCTCATGCCATTCAAGGGTTTTCAAATCCATCAACATGGTTCGAGCCGCATTTGAGCAATCAGTTACATGACTGCCTTGAACCTCTGTTCCATCCTTCCCTATTGTTTTAGCACCCCCAGTCAAGTTCCAGATCAACCAACTATCCACCGTTCCAAATAATGCGTCATTGTCTTTTACTGCTCTTTTAACATCATCTACTGATTCCAACAACCAAAGAAGCTTCAGAGCACTGAAATATGTACTTATTGGCAACCCAGTAGATTCCACAAAATGATTTTTGCCATTCTCAAGCTCCTTTTCTAGCCTCCTGCAGATCCAACCAATTTAAACATCACACTTAAAATAAGATTCAGTTTAAGATAACAAAATGAGAACGTAAAGCTTCCAAAAGTTGCAAACTCTACATGGAAATTATTTTTCATAAAATGGCTGGCACAACACTCTGTTTAATTTGAAAGATAAGTGTAATCAGGAGCCTACAATTACTAGTCATGCATATAAGAAATTGATGATAAAGGCTAGAGTGTGATCTTATCATATTCGTTAAAGTGGGGATATGTTTGTAGAGCTTAAAACTATTCAGTAGCTGATTCTATGAGCTGATTAATTAGTTGCAAAGAAGAAAACAGAAAGTTCTCAATGATGCAAGGAAGAGATTTCTACTAAGTTCCATTCTAACCACACTCTGGAAATTCACACTAACTAGGACAAAAGTTCCAGTTCCACCTCAGAATGGAACTAATAATTTCATACTTGGGACTTGGGAGTATGGTTCTTATACAAAAGACCAAAATGCGGCCTGCAATTATTAACAGCTCCAATTTCCTAGGTTACAGCTACATCTCTTCCTTCCCCTTGCTCACAATGAAAAACCTATCATATCAAAACTAGTTGCAAGCTGAACAATTGTGTCAGTGAGAAAGGCCCCAAATATTAAAAATTCACAAATTTGGTGCATGAGTCAAACGCAGCTTTAGAAAGTGCATATTTAATTAGCCAAGATGCATTTTGATATATTTTCTGATAAGGTTTGTATTTTTAAAATGCCATAGCAAAACCATAGGGACAAACATGCTCTTCAAATTGTCAAGGTGGATTTCTAAAGCTAAAGATATGGTTGTAAGTGAGCATATTTTCCAAACAAGGATAGCAGGTTTGTACAGATTTTGCAGTCAAAGTTTGGTTCAAATAAATTTCTTCCATCTTCACATTAGCAATACAGGCATTTACAAAAAAAAAAGATAATGGAGTGAGCAGGACAGACATACATATCTATTAACTGCTAGAAGGCCAATTTTTCCTTAAATTTGTGAAGGAGTAACTGCCATGATGATGACCCAGGTTCAAACCTCACTGGGATGCTTAAAGTTAAAGAGGCTACATTGAAGTAAGCCACATGTGAGCTAGGCTGGGTACATGTCCTATGCAAATTTGGCAGTATACAGATCCTTAGGACATAGATTCTAAGCACAATGGTGATCTCTGCTTGATGGGTAATCAAACTGTGAGTGCATGTTATAATTATAAAAATTTAGCAGAATAGAAACCCTTCAAAGACTTCTAAGGCTGATGGTGATCTAAGCTTGATGGTGAATTCAAACAGTAAATGAGTGTTGTTATTAGGAAAATCTGGTGCTTTCGAAAAACGTCGGATAGTTTTATAATAACTATCAGGAAAATTTGCCAGAATATTAACCTCTTACACAGGTTCTAATCTTAATGATTGGGGACAAATAGGAGAGTTTGGCATAATAGAAACGACTCAGACACAACTTTTAAGCTTTATGATGATCTAAGATTGATGGTGTATTCAGACTTTGAGCAATATTATGATTAGGGAATTTAGTACTATAGAAACCCCTGAGATGCTGCTTCAAAAACAAATGGCAATCTAAGCTTTGATTGGGTATTCAGAACACTAAGGCAGCGCTCCATTATGAAGGGGTGCGACTCTTTTATTAGGAGATAAGAAGAAGATGTAAAGGGGAGCAAAAACGCATTGGGAGAAAAGACAATTCATGACATCAATTTGGATTAGAAATCAAATTAGCAGATCAGCAATTCCATTCCTATATTAGGATCAATCAAGGAATTCAGAATCTGGAATAAAATTCAGAAAATAAGGCAGACCCCAAATGGAGGAAAAGCATCAAAATCAGAACAGAAGTCCTTATCTATAACAGGGAATCGAACAAAAGGAAATCAATCAATCAAGGAAGAACAGAAGCAGTTTCAGAATTAATACAAATAGTCAGCAGACTTATGTATCTCCAAGTATTTGGCCTTAAATCAAGACATCTAAGTTGGTAAATTACATTTCTTTAATATACTTCATATTGCATTTGGTGATTCTAGGGCAAAATAAAGGAACATTCCCAATAGGGGACATTACAATTGGCATCAGAGCACCGTTCCTGCCAGCCTGAGGGACAAAGGATAGTTGATGCAAACTAGCCAAAGGGCTCAAAGGGCCTGGGAAAGAGAAAGGAAGAAACTTGCATCCACCAACAACACAATGGGCGAAAAAATAGTCGACAAATTGAGGACCTTCATGGAGCAAACCACTTGAGCTCTCATGGAGCAAAATGAAATAATGACCCAACTTCTCCTCCAAGTCATCCAAAACATGAATAGCAATAATTCTAGATCCAACCAGACCAATGGAAGGGATACCCACTCCAACCACTCTGAAAATAAGAACCCAACAAGGGTATCAACCCCTAGACCAACAAGACCTCCCTTCCTACCTAGGGAAGAACACATGGTAGAGGAAGAAGCAAATAATCCAACCATTGATAATGTGGAAGAACTTGCAGAAGCATACTCAAGATTAGATCCCAAAGTTAGGAGGAATGTCTCCTTTAGGGATGACTGTGATGTTAAAACTCAAATTGCCCCTACTAGGAGAAAAGGGCAACACGACAAAGATTTAAAAGAAAGGATCAGTAAAATGACCCTTCCCAACTTTGATGGATCCGGGAAATTTACGGCACGTTCATGGGTCCAAAAGACGGACACCTATCTTTCACTTAGCCCCATGACGGAAGAAAATGCCATTAAATTCGCCATACTCTACTTAATGGGGATAGCCCATGATTGGTGGCATCATGGCCTTATTACCCAAGGCCACCAACACATAACCACTTATGATGAATTCACTCGAATGATAATCACAAGATTGATCAAAGACACCCCAAATGGTACTTTAAAGAACTAACACAACTAAAACAAGATGGAACCGTAGAAGAGTATGCCATTGAATTCCAAAAACTATTAGTCATGATACTAGAGGTGTCTCGAAGAAGACTCACATACCTATTTATCAATGGATTAAAAGACACTATCCAAGGCCTGGTAAGTGCCCTTGATCCTACATCACTTGAGGACGCAATCCAAAAAGCACTAAAATTAGTCATCACACCTATAAAGGACAAATACCATACAAAGAATCAACCTTTTAACATTCATACAAAACCTTAACCCCCCCCCTCTATCTTACAATGGAAGAAAGGAGCTCATGAACAAAGGATTATGTTTCTGATGCAAAAGAAAATGAGAACATGGGTATGATTGTAATCGAGAAAAACTTAAAAGACGACAAGAAGACCCAAAAGAGAAAGGTTTCTGCTTCAAATACAAGGAAATGGAGGTAAGGACACAAATGTGGAAGCCAAATACATAATATAAAGGCAATGTTTGACAAAGAAACAAAAAGAAATCCAGGCAAGAAAACAAGGTACGATGAAGGAGATCTTAAGAGCATCCAATCGAAAGAAAAGGGACAATAAACAAATGGAGCTTTGTAGAGGAACAAATCTAAGGGTAAGGCCCCCTCCCTGGATCATGGGAGCAGAAAGCTGGGGTTAGGCCCTCTTTCTGGCTCTAAGTAGCTTTTGAGCAGCAACGTGGGGATAGGCACTTTTCCTGGCTCATGGGAGCAAAAAGGTGGAGTTAGGCCCTCTTTCTGGCTCTAAGTGGCTTATGTGCAGCAAGGTGGGGATAGGCCCCCTTCTTGGCTCATGGGAGCAGAAAGGTGGGATTAGGCTGTCTTCCTAGCTCTAAGGGGCATAATAGCAAGGTGGGGTTAGGCCCCCCTTCTAGCTCCTAACAAATCCTTTGATGCACTTGCCTTTTGCAGATTCAAATACTTCTTTCTTTCTTCTTTGGTCTTGCCTGTCTGCAAGGTAAAAATAAATCAATAGATGCATTCTAGTCAATCAGAAGGGATCTAACAATACGTGTGTTTGTGTCTATGCTCCATGTCTACATATGTTTATGTGCATGCTTCGTATTTTATGTGTATGCTCTGTGTTTGGTTCATACCTAATGTGTTTCCAGTATGTCTACTTCATGCACGTCTATGATTACTTTATGAATTTATTTAGAAAAGAACATTCCATGTAATGTCACACTTCTATCCTCATCCTACTATATGTTAAGTTCTTGTGTTAACACAAAGAGGTATCCAAGATATTGTGCATAAGTTGGGTCAAATCAAATCAATCCTTTACATTTTCAAGTGATGAGAAACAAAAGATGAGAGAAAACTTGTCTTAAAATTACAACTTAATATAATATTAGAGTATTGCAGCGAAACGTGGATTACAAATTAGACTCCATGATCATTCTACTATTGCTTGAGGACAAGCAATTTTGGGAAGGGCGGAGTGTCAAGCCCCTGTCTTAGACCAAGCCCTAGCCACTGCAATTATAAGCCCTAGTCACTGCAATTATAGGCCCTAGCCACTGAGCTATATAGTTGAGTATGGACAATTAAATAAATTCAGATGTCCGACCATATCCACAACCTATTTAAAAGAGCCAACTAGGATTAGAAGAAATAAAATAGCAATTTATTTTAGATATTAAATATGACCATCTGAGTTTTATTTAAAGAAGGATGACTGAGATTAACTCTAAGGCAGCGCTCCATTATGAAGGGGCTTGACTCTTTATTAGGAGATAAGAAGGAAGATATAGAGGGGAGCAAAAACGCATTGGGAGGGAAGACAATTGAGGACATCGGTTCGGATTAGAAATCAAATTAGCAGATCAGCAATTCAGTTCCTATATAAGGATCAATCAAGGAATTCGGAATCTAGAATAAAATTCCGAAAATAAAGGCAGACCCCAAACGGAGGGCAAGCATCAAATTCAGAACAGAAGTCATTATCTATAACAGGGAATCAGACAAAAGGAAATCAATAGATGAAGGAAGAACACAAGCAGTTTCAAAATTAATAATAGTCAGCAGACTTATATATCTACAAGTATTTGGCCTTAAATCAAGACATCTAAGTTGGCAAGTTACATTTCTTTAGTATACTTCATATCACATTTGGTGATTATAGGGCAAAATGAAGGAACATCCCAATAGGAGACATTACAAGGGAATTTAGCACTATAGAAACCCCTGAGATGCTGCTCCAAAAACAAATGGCAATCTACGCTGAGATTGGGTATTCAGAACATCGGATAGTGTTGCAATTAAGAAAATATGGAATTATAGAAACCCCTTCGACTCAATTTCTAAGCCTAATTGTGATCTAAGCTTGATGGGGCATTCACACTATGGGAGAGTATTGCAATCTGAATTAGGTGAATTCACCGAAAAGAATCCCCTCAGACATATTGTTTACGTCTACTGGTGATCTAAGCTGGATGCTGCATCCAGACTGTTAGTCGATGCTAGTATTATGCAAACCTGGGAGAACAAAAATATCTCAAACACTCCTTTTAATATTAATGGTGATCTAAGCTTTTGTGGGGGTACTCAATCTTCCTAATCTGATTAGATGATTTTGGCAGAATCGAAACCCCTAGGACATAGTTTATTAGCCGCGTTGATTTAAACTTGTTGCAATATTCAGACTATGGGTGAGTGTTATAATTCTATGAGCAAAACAAACATAAAACCATTCCTAATAAGTTAAAAAATATAGATAGAAATCTCATTAATTGCAATTGCTAAGGTGGGTACTATAATAACTTACCTGCAAATAGAGCTGGTCCTTGCGTCCATCCAGACAATCGCATTGTAAAGAGGACGTCCCGTGCTCTTGCTCCATATAATGGTTGTCTCCCTCTGATTTGTAATTCCAATAGCTTTCAACCCTTTCTCTACTTCTCTACCAGCTGCTTTAGCCTTCTCACATGCTACTTGCATGCATACCCTCACACTCTCCAAAATCTCCATAGGATCATGCTCCACCCACCTAAACATTCCCAGGCAGCAAAAAGGCCAAGCGCATATTTAGCAACTTCACAAATAATCTATACCATCATAAACATCATCTCAAAAACCAAAACAAAAAATATTTCCGAACAAAAATATTCAGCAATCCCATAATTTAACCAAAGGAGAAAAAAACGCAATTCTATAATCACAATTCACAATCTCATGTTAATCAAGAAGAAACGAACAAAATTCTATAATCACAATTCACAAACAACAATTAATCACAACATCATCTCAAAAACTAAAAAAAAAAATATTTCCGAACAAAAATATTCAGCAATCCCATAATTTAACCAAAGGAGAAAAGAACGCAATTCTATAATCACAATTCACAATCTCATGTTAATCAAGAAGAAACGAACAAAATTCTATAATCACAATTCACAATCTCATGTTAATCAAGAAGAAACGAACAAAATTCTATAATCACAATTCACAAACAACAATTAATCACAACAACAAAGCAATCAACCTAAAAAAATCCTGATATGAATAAAAATCAGAGTAATAAAACAATACCCACATTGAAATTCAATCAGAGAAGAGCATTAACAGATTAAAGAAACCCACCCAGCTTGAGGATAGATCTGCCCGAATTCCACCTGATGAGAAGCCACCACTTTTGCATTACGATCATAGATGAAAAACCTGGTGCTTGTGGTGCCCTGATCAATGGATCCAATCAACACCTCTTCATTAGCCATTGTAATTTCTATTCTCTGACTTTTTTTGGAGCCTTTTCACTCCCACGTTAATGTCTCTGTCTTGCAATTACCGATTTATACATTTTTCAGGCTGACATGTTTGATGAGTATGTACCCCACAATATCCTTCGATCTCATCTGCTTTTTTTTTACCTTATCCTTGGAAAAGCTGTCCTGAATTGGCCACTATCCCCTACCTTTCTACTCTTGTCTAGGCAGCCATGACCTTCCCTCGTGGATATATGTTATTTTTTTGAATTTCTTTAGCTCGAAGCTTGGAACCTGAATTTGAAAAACACCCAATTTACACTTAAAAATTTCCTGAAATTCATGAGCATGTGAACGTTCCTTGTAATGAAGGCATGATTGGTTAGATAAAGTAGTTAATTCTTCAACTATATCCACCTGACATCCATCGGTGCACCGAACTCTTATCAAGAATGCATTGATTTTGTCAACGATCTATTGTCATTTTCTTCTTATCATACTTGTATAATTATATGCTTTTCTGCCGTAAAGGTAGCTTGCATTGATTTTGTCACCCGTCTCCAGTCGTTTTATAATATTATTAATTTTATATTAGTGTCCTTTTTAGTTTTCTCCAAAAAATAACCAATTTTCGTGGAGAATTGCTCCCTTAAGTTCGTAACAATGCAGGATATATACTATTTTAATAGTGAAGTTTGTTTACCCGTTGTGATTACCATTTACTATGGGATCATTTTGAGATGGTAATTTATTTAAAATATAATAATTATCATATTTATATTTAGAAAAATTTAGGTAAAAGTGATAGATATCATTATTAAGATAATTAAAAATAAATCAAATTTAATTTACAAACAAATCAAATTTAATTTTTATTTTATATTGTGGGTCTATTTTTTGAAAACAAAGCAAATTCATTTTTTTTTTTTTTGAAAAAAGGTCGAACTTAATTTCTCATTTATATTATGGGTTGTTTTTGTTTTTCTTACACGAATTGTGCTAACCTCTTATAGACCTGTTGCCATTGTAGAATGGCTATTGTTGTAATCATATATTTTTTGGGGAAAGGGGTACAAATTTATAATAAATCAAGAAAGAGCATTACAAAACAACAAAAAATAGTCAACCTAACAACCAGCGAAACAACCCAGCAAAAAAACAAAACTCAATCAACTCTCACTCAAGACTCTCAAATAATCCCTCATATCCTCCATAACCATCTCTTCTAAGATCCAAGAATAATGTGTGGACAAGTGTCCTCAGTCACTGATATGCCACCCCTCCATCTGCTCAGAAGCCCATTTTGTTAAACATTTTACTACCCTATTCCATTCCTGAGGTACATGAGAAAAAGTAATAGAATCTAAAGATCTACATATTCTCTCAATTTGTTTGACCATCAAGACCAATTGTCAGTTTGAACCCTCCACATGTTGCTTATTTAGCATATCAATCACAATCTAAGAATTAGATTCAACAATGAACTTGGTCCATCCAAGAGCACTACTTATTTCTAAACCATAAAGTATAGCAAGAGCTTTCATAAAGTTGTTAGAGCGCTTTCCTTTATACAAAGAAAAGAAGAACCAAACAACCCCCAAATTATCTCTTCCAACTTCACCAATCCCTGCATACCTAGGATTACATCTCGAAGAACCATTTGTCTTAATCTTTAGCATATCATGAGGAGGGGGTGACCAAGAATCATCCTAATGAACCTTACTCGTAGCCTAACGATTCTTCTTAGAATAGGGAGACCTCACACCACATCCCACCAATCCCAACCTCTAAACAACAAACAAATCTCCTGGATCCACAATAACAATCAAGTCACATCCACCAATCCCAACCTCTAAACAACAAACAAATCTCCTGGATCCACAATAACAATCAAGTCACAAGTAGCTGATAAGGTTTCCTACAACAAACTAATGATTCTCATCCACAATTGATGACTCGTCATTTTCTTATCTTGAAAGATCCTTATGTTCCTTTCCAACAATATTTGCCAAAGAATAAAAGAAGGGCCTATATTCCAAGCAATATCTAAAAAGGGAATCTTAGCTAGGGAATTCCCCAAAAGATCCCAAATTTATGTGTTAAGTTTTATTATTATTATTTTGATTTTTAGATGTTTTTATTATTTGTTATTATATTTTTATTTTGTTTATTTTGTATTCATTTGTCATAATTATTAGCACACATTTTTAATATATTTGTTTATGTTTCTTATGTTTTCCCATTCATAGACAATCTTGTAGTGTTTAAGTTTGATCTTAAGCCACTTAGATTGACTCTCAAATTTTGATCCCATCCATTTCCACTAGTCTTTAAAAGTTAATTTGGCACACTTTTTTGCATGACTAATTGACATACCTTGATATTTAAAGGCATTCAAGTTTTAATTAATTCAAATTGTGGATTAAGGAATAATAATTATATAAATATTTTGATTTGGAATTTAAAAGGAATCTATCACATCAAAAAATTCATTCTTTAGAATGTTGTCTTTGAACATTCACCTAAAGACATAAAATTGGTCCATCAAGTGGTTGACTTAGGAGAACTTGACTCTATTAATCCAACAAATTCAACAAAGTATTTTATAATACCATTATATTTACAATCAAATTTAGACACATAAGACAAAGGTGAAGTGAATTCTATATACTCTTTCAAATATTAAATCCATGCACCATAAGGTAGATCCACACTACTTTGCATTAACCCCAAGATGCTTGGTATTGATTCAAGATTAACCAACAAGACATTTTGAGTCTACTCTAATTCCAAGATAGAGAACACACAAAGGTATTATTTCTAGACAGTGGGGAGTGCATTTTACACACCATCAATGGTTTTCTTCACTGTAGTTCTCAAAGCTAAGTGTCTTGTCCATTTGTATCTAATTTCTAATAATAGCATTAATTTCTTATTTTTTAACTCTAATTAATTTAGGTAGGTTAGACTTTATTCATCATATATATATAATTAGCTTATATTAATCCATGTAAGGTATTTTTTAATTATATTTTGGTGGTTTTGTTTACTCTTTTACATAATCTAGTTTTTCCCTAGGGGTTATCCTTCATTAGGTATTTTACGAATATATATTTTGTTGGTTGCTACATCTTATTATGGTGTAAATTCTCTTTCACATATGTGCCCCATGATTGTATCTTTATCTAGGGTTAGTGGCTTATTGAAAGATTTACCTTGTGCCACCCTACATATGCTTAGATTCATCTCTATAGGTCTATTTTTAGATCTAATTAGGTTTTATAGTCGATTTTATTTTCTTATTATTGATATGTTCATATGTGATTTGGAATTATGTTACTTCATCCCTTTATTACCCCTACCTACACATCCTGATTGTGCTTCATTAACATCTATCAAATTTTCATAGTCCATTGTCCCTAGCTACTATTTGTATTTATATTATAGATTTTGAGGTCTTCTTGCATCTTGTTTCTTTTGATCCCTTCATCCTTGTTGATCTTGTGAATTTTAATCCCATGGATGGGTATGTGTCTTTTATGAAGCTATTTCATCATGTTTATGAGCTTTCATCCTTCACAAAGTGTGTTTTTTCTTATCCTTCTATTAGGCATACTCCATTCACTTAATTCAAGAGTCACATATTGATTATATTCATCCAATGGCTTATGATAGTGGCAAGTACATTCCTAGTGAGGATTTAATATGTGATACTATGATGGTCATTGGCAATGTCACACCTTACCTACCTATTTGTGATATAATAATACCTTTCAATTACATTTCTCATACATGTCCTGATAATCCCATATCTATAAATATCTCTACTTTTAATGAATTGTTTTTTTTATATATGACAATATGTTTTATGATAATCACATGTTTCTCTCTCATGTTAGTCCTCAAGTTATTCATGATTGTCTTTCACATAATGATATTTTACCTTATGATAGTATATACTTTGATATTAGTTCATTTGTGTATCTTACACCTCATGTTGACATTATGGTTCTTAGTGAAGAATTATCATATGATGATTTTGATTTGCTTCTAATGCTTATTTACGTGTTCAATCATTCTCGTTTACTAATTTTATGAGTAATTATATGTTGATATTTTGTTGATTGGGGAGTTTCAACTTTATCTATGTGGTAAATTATTACAACAATTTGATCCATCTCATTTGCTTTATACCTATTTTATGAATTTGGTACATGAGTACTTCTTCATTAATTTTATAAACCTAGAACCATTAATTACAATATGGACATGGTGGTACTTTCTCATGATTATATTTTGGTCTTTATTATTATATTAAGCTCATATCTTACACATCTATTAAACCCAACTTTCATCTATGATACCCTCTTCTTAACTTGGTAAAGGCCAAAATGTTCCATGCAACAACTTGTTGTACCTCTTGAGCCTACACAATGGTAATATAACAAATTTATAAAACACATTCCCATTGCCTTGCCTCTTGTCAAACCACACAAGGCTAAATATTTCCATACCCATCATAAAACACATGAATGTTATGCTAATAGAGGCAATGAATTCAACTACAAAGTTTAGGAATTTATAGATGAAGGGAAGAAAAGAACTAAGTATGCTCATGAGCCCACAACTCCCTCAACAAGGTGGAATACATGAAAGAAAATCGTGTGTATCAAGAGAGTAATCATGAAAGTATATTTGGAGAAAAAATAACCATTTATACATAACCCCACAAGAAAATATGTAAACAATATTTATAATCCAATTTACAAAAGAATTTGAAGAATACCATCAGGATGACATAAAATGTATCTGATAAAAAACATCAAACAAAAAATATTAGTCTCCAAAATAACTCACACATGTTGAACAATTTCAGATGCTGAGATGTGGGAGAAGTGAATCGGTGTGTACTCAAACAATTTAATCATTCATTCCATTTACCATATGTGCAAAAGAAAAGAACTGAAAAATAAAAGAGCAATTACACATGAACACAAAGAATTTAAGTGGAAAACCTAATGAGGTGAAAACCATGGTGAGAACTATCCCACTATATTAAAATAGGTTACAAAGTTTTAGACTCAAGGCCAAGAAAGCTCATTGCTCCTGATTATGACTTGTAAGATTAAGGCACACAACCTTAGGGAAAGATACAATGGACTTGCAAACATTGAAGATCACTTCTTTAGGGAAAAATATGAATACAATGAATCAATATTGTTGAATTGTAGATAAGTGCATCCTCTGAAATGTTCATTATAGTTCATTGTTGTTATATATGTGAAATTGAATTCATTACTGCTCAACAACACTTGCGAACCTTTACACTTATGAGATACACCATACACAACTTCACATTCCACATATACTTTGTGTAGTCACATAAATCTGTCAATTCTAATTAAATGAATATTTGCTATTTATTTAATTAAAAATCCACTAGCCATTAGTTAATTAAATTAACATTTAATTAATTCATCTTCAAACATTTTCCTATTAATTAAATAAATTATTCAATTTATTTTAATTCATTCATTCAACCAAATTCACAATCAATTAAATGAATAAATCATATTTATTTCATTTAATCCCATATTCCTCTTTTAAATAAATTAAATAAAATATTTATTTAAATCATTTATTCCCCCCAACTTGCATTTTCCTACAAATGCAACTTGCACACATTTATTGAAATAAATTAATTTATTTTAAATAAAAATCCTATTTTCCCTCACCCACCAAATCCACTTGCAATCCTAACCCCCTTCTAGATTCTTCTAAACCCTTCCTAATTAGCCTAATCCATCCCCTAATTATTGTCACATTCCTAAGCAACTTGGAGTCACTTCTCAAAGACTTCAAAGTCTTTGAAAAGCATTTAATGCTTTGTGTGTTCAACAATCTAAACTCTAAAGTCTTCCAAAACCACTAATGGCTCTTACATGACCATCAATGGCTCTTACATAACTATTTATGGTTATTTCAACTTGCACTCATGTGTCTCCTCAAGCATTTATTGCTTTGACCATGGTTATCCCTTTTGTCTTTGCACAAGAGTTTATCCATTGGATAAAGGCTTTATTATTTGAATAAAGAATTTATTTACTCAATCCAACCTTGACCTTAACTCCCAAGTTAACTCTCAAGTCATGTCAAGCATTTAATGCTTATTCCCTCCCCTCTCAACCTATCTCACATTGACACTTGTCAACCAGGGATTGGGTTGAAAGCCCTCACATGGATCTCAAATCATTCAATCCCGACCCTTGTTGAGATTACTCAGTCTCAACCATCCATTGCTCCATTTTTCCTATAAATAGAGCCCATTTCTTCATAATCCAAATCCTAAAACTTGTATGCATTTAAGCTATAGGCATTTTTAGAGAGCATTTAGCATAAACTACTAATATCTTGTCATTTTGGTTAAAATAAATCATTTTAGTATCAATAGCATAGTATTAGCTTTTTATTCACATTTAGAGCAAATACTTCAATCTCAAACCTCCATAAGCATCCATAGTGCAAAAAGCTGCTGAGAGCAACACTATTTTGGAACCTAGAGAGGAGAGGAATAACACTAACCTTAACACCTATTTCTTGTTGTTTGTGTGTTATACTACCATAGGTTTTTGATCTAACACTTGCCCTTTTTGCAGAGCATCATTTGGTGAACCCGACGTGAATCCAAGCACCCAAAACTTTTTTTAAAAAAACTAACAAACATGTTTGAATATTGAACTTGACACACAGGTCGCACTTTAGTGCTTTTGATCGCGTTGTAGCGCTACTGAAACTTGTTATTCTAGCGCTATTGTTTTTATAATAGCTCTATTATCTGAAGTTTGGCACTATTGTGATTGTTTTAGCACTTTTGTGCTTATTTTAGTGCTTTTGCGCTTGTTTTGGTGCGTTTGTATTTACTGTCAAATTCTTCTTTTAGCGCTCTTATTTCTGTAAAAACGTGTTTTTGGTTAAACTAGCACTTCTATTTTCACACAGACTAGCGCTATTGTAATAGAACATTGTAAGGAAGGCCTTGTAACCGAAAAATTGATTTATTTTAGGCTTGTGGAAGCCCCCCTTAGGTGTGGATTTTACTAACTATTTGCTTTTTGTGCAGGTCTAAAACTCACTTCCTTAAAATCAAAATTTTGTTTTTGGTGTTTTAAAAATTGAACAAAAACAACTTTTCTTTTCTTTCTAGTTAGGATCATTTGTTTTTGGTGCCTTAAAACTGAACAAAACAAACTTTGTTTATTGCAAGTTTAGGCTTAATTTTTCATTTGGTGCTTAAAATTAACAAGACAAATTTATTTCTAGCATCAAACTTAAGCAAAAATTTACAATCCACACTTCAATTTTTGGTGCAAATAAAATTCACAATCAACTTGTCTCAATTTTGCAAAAGCGATTTACTTCAAGCAAACGTGCTTTTTATTAAGTTGACCAGGACTTCATTTTCCTAGTTACTTAAACATATTGCCTTTGAAGTTAAAAAGAACATCATGGTTGTTGGAGCAACATCTCCAATTAGATAGAAAATCATTGCAATGACAAGTTAAAAAAAAAAAGTGTTTTTCGTGATTGGCACACTTGTGCAAAAAGTTGGTCGAGTGGTCCTACTTCTAACACACACTATCCTCTCCCTTGGCTTTCGTGGTCCTAGTGCAAGAGGAAAGTGTTAGTAACACTCAAATTTTTTCTTTTTAAGAGAGGCCTGCCAAGAGACACATCACTCTTGGGAACGACCTCACGTGGTAAATCCTTTGAGCCACTATAGAAATCGGGTGAGAGCGAAAGCTGTAGCCTTGGGTATAGCTGTTCCTATAGTGTAACTTGTCGAAAAGACAAATGGGCCCCACCACAAGTTACAAGGCTCTTAAGTGAGTCACTGCAGAATGAACTTATGTCCAAAGACATCGAAAATGACTAAACACCTTTAAGTAGTAGCCCACCCGTTCTATTGATTGAGGATATTTGTGATATAATTCAGTGCAAGAGCATAGATGGTTTTGCTCCCAAGATACTCACCATACATATTGCCTTGACTAGAAACATAGCTTTTTGAAAAGTCACTTGTGGCTTGATGAAAGTGGTGACTCCCCCATCATAGGGATCATCTATTTGTTATGCTCGTGCAAGACTTAGTATATCACATCCTTACCTGCCACAGTGGGATTCATAAGGTATGTAGTACCAAAGTCGAAGAAATATCAAGATGTGGCCTGAATTTATCACAACTGGCCATTCAACCTTAGGGATACAAAGTGTTTGAAGTATTTTCATTTTGAGTCAAAGACCAGGTACAAATTGAGCCGACTTCAGGCTTTGGAAAGAAAAACACCTAAAATACACTTAAAGGAAAGGGTCATAAAAAGTCCAAGGATTGGGTTGATCTAGACCCATACTCATTTGTGCCTTTTAGGCAACATTCTTGTGTTTGTGTGCTTGCTTTGTTTTCTTGTCAAAGAAGAATCAAAAATAAATTCCAAAACAAGTATTCATCCAACCAAACATCTTTCAAAAAAAAAAAAACAACCAAAAGATCAAAAACAAGAGAAGAGTATCAAACTTTATGACCATTCTTCACATCTTGAGAAAGAAGAATCTTCATCAAAACATCAACTTAAAAAGAAAACCATTGAGTTCAAAGGCTTTGATCAAAAGGAGGAAATTCTTCTATCTAAATAGACAAATCTTTGTCTCTCATAGAGTTTTTCTACATCACATGTGTCTCTACCTTCAAGGCAAAACAAACGAATTTGATTCAGAATCATTAAACTGTAGAGCTTTTATGCAATATAGAGCTTTAAATTATCACAAAAACCAAGGAGGCAAGATTAATCCCAACTTCTTCCCAAACATTTGTATCACATACAACATAACACGAGAAACGCCACCAACGCCCAAAAGGGAAGAGGTAGAATTTGTTCCATTTGTAACACAAAGCTTTTATTGAAGTTAAAACATTTCATCCATTATCTCATTCACACATCATCACTTCATCATTAATCCATTCCAACTCTCAAAACATTAAGAGGTTCTTTTCCTAAGTTCTATTTTGGATATTGCTTGAATCAAACCCATCCCATCACTTTTTAGATTGTTTCTGCATCTAGGATAAGCTCATCCTAAGAGACATATCTACGCAGGTTAAAACTAGTTTATGAGTGAATCCTCTCATTAACTAGGTAGTTAAGTCTGTAACACATCTCAAATTTCTCTAAATCTTATCACATCAAACCTTATCAAAAACAAACAAGCAATTCAAAGAAAGAATTTATGTCACATCTACCTTTAAAGTGCTAGAGATCCGTATGCAAAACACCACACCAACCATAAATCTCTCATTTCATCAACAACTCATCATCATTTTCACCCAACTTCAACAAAGACTTGCGAACAAAATGGCTCATACTAGATTAAGAACTAGACAAATGGAGATTGAGGAAGAAGAGGAGGAAAACATCAATGAATTCCAAGAAGCCCTTGGAGGAAATGTGAATGACGAAAACCCAAGTACTCCTACTCTTGCAACAATAGAAAGGGCCCAGCATAACCCTCTCTTTAACAGACTTTTTGACGAAATACTCAGGAGCAATGTGGATGCTCACTTTTTAAAGCTCGCTCAAGAAGGAGCCAAGCTCCCCTCCGACTTTGATCTTTCCCAATTAAGACAAGCATCAGAATGACAAAGTCACCATGAAGAAGAAAGAGGTAGAGATCCCATCAGATATAACATTCCTCGAGGTAACCCACCACCTCCTCCTCCAAATGAAATAGAGATGTTGCAGCAACAAGTTGAAAATCTCACCCAACAACTTCATAGTGGTGCGAAAACTAATCAATTCTCACTCAATGACATCTATCCCTATCCCTTTGATAGGAATCTTTATATGCCACCTTTTCCACGAGGATTCGAAACACCCAAATTCAAAAAATATAGAGGAAAGGGAGATCCTCATGATCATGTCAGAGAATTTCATACAGCTTGCCTCGAAGTGGCATATGAGGACACATACCTAATGCAACTTTTTCCCCAAAGCTTGGGAGGAACAACCACATCATGGTTTTCCCGACTACCAGGTGGCATTAGGACCTTTGAAGAGCTAGTTCAGAAGTTCTTGGCACATTACTCTCATAACATTGAACGTGATATCACCATGGCTGATCTGTGTAACACTAAACAAAAACCAGGTGAACTATTCTCAGTATTCCTACAACGATGGTGTCAAATGTCTAGCAGACATTCTCTTCAGTTACTTGAACAAGAACTAGTGGAAATATTTATTTCCAACTTAAACGAAGAAATGGAGTTTCACCTGGATGTCAAAGACATAGACTCTTTTAATGACATGATCACCAAGGGCTTAAAATGTGAGTGAGCTCTCATCAAGAAAGGACTTATCAAAATCTATAATGAACCAAAGGATGGTCCTCACCCATGCTTCAATAGTGACAAACCAAGCTTCTAGAAGAAAAACAAAAATATCGTCAACGATGGGGTTGTGGATGCCAAAACTATCAAAAGTGCACAACCTGTGGTTCAATTTACAGGACAAAATCCCCCACCACAGACTAACATAGTTGTTCCTTCAAATCAAGGTCGCATCACATCTCATGATGAACCCAGACCTCATCAACAAAAACAAAAACAAACATACACTCCCTTAGGGGAACCCATCGAAACAGTGTTGCGACAACTGGTTTCTCAAAATTTGGTAACTCTACCTAAAACATCAAACTATGAACCTCAAGTCAAACCTACATGGTGGAGGGATAATAAACATTTTGATTTCCATCAAGGGAGAGGACACAAGACAAGTAATTGTCACAGATTGAAATATCTTATTCAGGATCTTATTGACCGAGGTGAAATTGAAATCAAAGGGCATGACCCAAAAACAACAAACAATGATCATCTGATGTTCAAAAATCCACTTCCATCACAAGATCAAAGGGGTCCTTCCACTTCCAGGAGAGGCACTGATACCAATGATTATACACAGGCTGTGTATAATTATACTATAAATCACCTGTATGATGCCAGTGAACAAATTGCAACTATAACCATCAAAAATCTCAGCTCCAGTTGCAATGTTGTTACACGTCATGGCAAGGTTACCATAAAGGCAGCTCCACAAGGCACCACCTCCATACCAAAGCAGTACAATCTTGTGGAACAATTAGACAAAACGTCTGTGCTTATATCCATTTTAGAGCTATTGCACCTATCTCTATCTCATAAGACAATCTTGGATCAAGCTCTCCAAGAGGCGTTAGTCCCTACAAACCTAAATACAGATCAATTCCAAGCCATGGTTGGAAGTCTAAAGTCATCACCTTGTCTCACTTTTTCCGAAAGTGACAACTCTTCCTTCCAGCAACCTCATAACGCTTCGCTACACATTGAAGGCTTTATCAACCAACATAGGATCAAGTGAGTCTTGATCGACAATGGAGTAGGCTTAAATATTTGTACACTGTAGTTGGTCACCGCTTTGGGATATGCAATAGAATCAGTGGATCCCCGTAAGAAGATCACAATCAAAGCCTATGATGATGCAGAGCGTTCATCCAAAGGAGCTATGGTACTACCAATCTGAGTGGGCCCTATGGTGAAACACATCATTTGTCAGGTTCTGGACCTTCCTCTGCCATACAATCTATTGTTAAGAAGACCTTGGATACACGCCATGCAAGCCGTTCCATCCACCTACCATCAGCGTATCAAGTTCCCACATAACGGTGTAGAGATCACAATCCTGGGTGATGCAAACCCCTTTGCATATTGTCATAATATCAGTCATCAACTAGAGATTACCATTCCCAACAATAGAGAAGCCATCTCTTCCACATCATACATAAGTCTAGCCTCTCTTGCCAGTTCAAACACCACTATACCTAAGCAAGAAAAGCTCAAGATGAAAATAGCAGAGGAAGGTCCTGGGGAATACAATTTGAGTCAACTCTTTTGTGTGGGACAAATGCCCACTTCTCCTAGAACACGTGGAAAACCTCAGCGGTTACTTCAAACACCACTGATCACCCCAGCATGTACTTTGATGCCTTTCATCCTTGGGAAGAGTCAAGAAGAAGAAACTAGAGATGAGGACTTAGCGGAATGGATCTATAAAGATCCCATCGCCACTGATATACTGCAAGCTACACTTCCCATGGATCAGTATGGCAAAGGCCTCATCATTATGCAAAGAATGGGTTATGATGGTCAAAGTGTTTTGGGACCTTACAAACAAGGAAGACATGAACCACTACTGCCGAAATTAAAGCCCAAAGATAATACAGGCCCAGGCTTTCAAAAGGAGATATTTCCTAGCTTAGATTCAAAGGAAAACCCAGCAAACCACTATATCATTCTATTGCAAAGAGGACACCTTTTATTAGAAAAGCAGCATCAAACACCATCACAACTCCCCCACTGAGGCTCAAAATACCAATCATCCCACCAATCAAACCAATGATCCCATCATCAGCAGCAATAACATCAATAGCACCATTAGCAGCAACAACTATATCAGAACCTACAGCAACATCTACAACACCAGCAGTTCCAGCAGAAGCAATAGAGTCAACATTATCGATACTCCCCATATCGGATTCATTGATCCCCATCATCCTTCCTGCAGCACCGATCATTTCATCTACAAAGATATATCAACCGATCACACCTACAATGCTTAACACAAAGGACATCCCAGTATGGTATAGTAATCGAATACTGGAAAGTGATTCAGAGACTGAATCACATGAATGGGAATTTGATTCCATCCAGCTTAATACTTCAAATGAGAAAGACACATCACTACCTCCACCTCGCAAAGACATCCCTATTTATGGAGAAGCACAGATAAAGACTTCTTGGGTTCCTGAGCTGGAAACTTCTTCCACAAACCTTACGTCACATCCTACGCCTGATTCTGACATGGAGAGTACCATCAACAACCTTCACCACAACGTCTTAACCCTCACTGACACATCTAACAAACTTAACCTAATCGATGAAGTAATGTCCATTATTCATCCCGAACTCATCGAATGGAACCAACCTAATCCCCCATGTCTTGACCACTTCCAAAATGATGAGGCCATCATTGACTTTTTGGAATTAAGGGATAACCTACCAAGTGGGGATCACAAAGTTGGATTAGCCATTGAACTTAATAGCACAGCATACTTCGGGGCGGATGCCAAACCTTTCAGCTGCAAAAATATAACAATAAAACATGGATCTTCCAGTGAAAACCACACCGTGACACTGTTTGATTCAACAAAAGTAAAAAGAAAGAGTGTATCCAATGGTGAAAACCTCTATGAGGCACCTGAGGATGAAAGGTTTGACATCCTTCCCTATAGCGCACAACGGGAACAATCAACGATTCTCATTGAAGAAACCCAAGAATACAATGTGGGGACTCCTGAAACTCCTCACCTCATACATCTGGCATCTCTTTTAACTTCAGAGGAGCAACCCAAGTTTGTCGAATTATTCTAGAAGTGCCAAATTAACTTTGCATGGTCATATGCAGATATGCCTGGTCTTGATCCAGATTTAGTCATGCATCACCTCACAGTAGCAAAAGGAGCCAAGCCTATCAAGTAGAAGCTTCACAAGATGCATCCTCAGATTGCAGTACTAGTCAAAACAAAACTCAAGAAACTCCTAGATGTTGGTTTCATTAGACCAATTGATTATGCAGACTGGATCTCCAATATTGTTCATGTCGACAAACCAAAAGGGGGCATCCATATTTGTACTAACTTCAGAGATCTGAACAAGGCATGTCCTAAAGATGACTTCCCCCTACCAAATATTGACATCATAGTAGACCTAACAACAGGACATGCCATGCTTTCACTCATGGATAGTTTTTCAGGATACAATCAGATAAAGATCGTACCAGAAGATCAACATAAAACTGCCTTCACATGTCCATGGGGAACATACTGCTAGAATGTAATGCCTTTTGGTCTAAAGAATGCAGGAGCGACCTATCAAGGAGCAATGACCACCATCTTCCATGACATGATGCATACCATAATGGAAGATTATGTTGATGACTTACTAGCAAAATCACTAACAAGAGAAGGTCATCTAGACATATTAGAGAGGCATAATTCATGGTAAATGTTGGAAAGAAGTTCCATGTTAAGCAAACACTAGTACATTTGGGTCAAAATTTTGACGGCAAATCATCGGAATTCTGACAGATTTTTGTCGCACTACTGACAAAAAAAGCCGTCGAAAACTTTTTGTCAGAAGTTCTGACTATCCTTGTGGTCGTCGCAATTCCAACATCAACCCCATCCTTTATGACGGCCGCCATTGATACTCGTACCTAGAAAGAATACCGTCTCGATCTGGGGCTACCGTCGGAATTCCAACATCAAAGCGTAAACATTCCGATAGAGGAGTGTTGTCGGATGCACAACATCCTCGTCAGAACTCTTGTGGAGGTCGTCATAATTTTAACCCTTTGGTTTTAGAATTACGACGGCCTCCAAGAGAGCTCTGACGAGGATGCTGTGCATCCGATGACACTCCTCTGTCGAAATTTTTACGCTTTGATGTCGGAATTCCGACAATAAGCCGATTTTTCAGAAAAAATTTTTTATAGAAAAAGATTGGCATTGGTATCTCTATTCTATCTCTCTTCTCTATCCCTCTCTACTATCTCTCTTCTCTCTCCCCTCTCTAGGTCTCTTTCTCCATCCCTCTCTTCTTCTCTCCCTCTCTACTTCTCTTTCTCTACCCTCTCTAGGTCATTATCTCTTCCTCTCTCTCTCTCTCTCTCTCTCTCTCTCTCTCTCTCTCTCTCTCTCTCTCTCTCTCTCTCTCTCTCTCTCTCTCTCTCTCTCTCTCTCTCTCTCTCTCTCTCTCTCTCTCTCTCTCTCTCTCTCTCTCTCTCACACCTCTAGTCTGTGCATATGAGCCTTTCAAACCCACTCGAGGGTAAAATAGCCCTAAGTTGGCCTTATTTTGAGGAAAAATGCAAACGTTTAAAGGATAAAATCAGTAATTTTCTACATTGCCGACCCTAATCTGTGCAAACCTTCTTGTTATTTGCACCTAAATCTGTGCATGAGAGGAGTCCAAACCCACTCAGCAAGAGAAGAGCACCTTAAGTCAGCTAGAAGGAAGGTAAATTCATGAATTCAATAAACAATTATTGGGCTAGCCGACCTATGGAGGTGAAATGAAGGCAAAGGTAAAAAGGAAGCATATAAAACAAAGATCAAATGCTCATCAAATTCAATTTGCAACCAATTAAGAGGAGAAGAATTGGGGAGCAGGTCTATGAATTAGGGTATAAAATCAGATTAAATTTATTTGTGATGCATTATTTGTTTTTCATTTCATTCACGATATGTTCTTTCTTGCTTTCAGGATGTGAGGACTTCATTACAAGGAAAAGAACACCTTACCCAACATGCAAAGCATGCCAACATCATGCTTCAATGCAAGGATGAAGACACTTGATGAAAGGAGGCTTCAAGGCATGAAAGAGGACATTGGCATCATGGAGGGTTTTCACATCAATATCAACACCAAGATTCACGAGTTTAGGATGGCAACATGAGGAGCTAAACCTATTACAAAGGAAGGAGCATCTCAAGGCACAAGGACAATGTCAAATGATGATCACGATATTATGAGGATTCAACAAGGAAGAAACAGAAGACTATCTTGCATTCCCTTTGAAAATCCAAGAATAGCAATCAGTAGAATAAGGAGAAATCAATAAGGATTGCTTTAAAATGAAGGGATCTACAACACGATAGGCCATATGTAAGACATCAATCACCAATGATCAAGGTATTCAAGTCAGAGTTACAAAGGTGATCAAGGTTGGATAGATCAAGAATAAGTGGGTTCTACATCAAGCCTATGCATTACAAAGTCTATATCAAACATATTCACCAAGGTGAATTACCCCACAAAGAGGTAGATTTTTGAATCTCAAAGAGGATTTCATCAAAGCAAGCCATTCAAGTCAAGTATATGCACCATGAAGTTGAAGCAAGCATCATCGGTATGGAGATGCAACAAAAGGAGGACCAAGCATCATCAAACATATACTTCATTAAGCACACAGTCACATAAAAGGATCAAGAACTATCAAGAAGATGGAAGGACACAAACATGATCAAGTAGATAGTTTCAGAAGAATTAATCAAAAGCTAAGGACTTGATCATCTAGATGATACAATTTGGGAATATGTCCCACCACCTTCATCATGTTGAGAAAACTAGATAACGTTGAGTATCAAGAGATATTGCTCAATCACATAAGCTTTGTGATGATCGACTTGGCAAGTTGAGTTGGCATCTAGTCATCATCAACCTAATCAAGTGAAGCCACATTGACATGTCCAAGTTCATCGTACTTGATTCATCTAATGAATGAGCTAGTGACACATTGCAATGCATCAAAGTTTGCTCAAGCATACCTAACCTATTTCCTCATTGGTTAGAATTCAAGGTGGACATGTGTCCTATTCAATGTAATTATTTAATTGGCTAGAATGGAGTTTGTTATAACAAGCCCTAATTAGGGTTTCACTATATTATCTCAACTGTTGATTTGATAGTCAATCTGGGTCATTCATTATAATGGGGGTCTATAAAAGGCCTAGCCTTTTCATTTGTAAGGTTAATAGTTGCTAGTCAACAATTAATAGTTCATAGATAGCAGTTAGATAGCAAGTATAGTAGAGTAGGAGGAAAGAAGGAATTTTTGCCAAGACTTGTTGATTTTAATACATGATCTTCATTGAAGCATGGTGGATTTCTATGTGTAATTTCTACATGTTGCATGGCTTCTTGTTACTTCTCAAGTTTAGATAAATTTCATATATTGCAATGGAGAAATGTGATGATTTCTTGATGGAATTCCTGTTCATACTATTTGTAATTTGCTGGTTGTAAGTTGCAATGTACAGTTAGTCTAAACTTCATTAAGCATAAGTTCAATTGTGAATGTTCACTTAAATTGTGCTAGTTTTGGGTATTCGAATGAATGTTCATGATATGAAAACCCTTCGTTATTCCTTAGAAGATTGCATTAGTTTTGTGTACTTGTTTCTGCATGGCAAAGCAAAGCTTGATTATGGAATTCGTTTATCAAATCATCATCCTTTATTGTCATTGTTCTTAGGATTAAATTAGATCTCTAAACCCTTTATCTCTTTTGTCTTTTATTTTCCAAGCAAGTTAGTGTAGAGTCTAAGTTCCTGTAGAGTTCAAGAAAAATGTAAGCCCACTTGCGATTCCAGCAAAATCATACCATATTCACTAAGTCTATCCCATGCAATTAAGTTGCATAGTTCGTATTGTAAACCTTGGAGTTGCTTTGATTGATCACTTTGTTTAGCATTCAAAGTTTCTTTGTTCAAGAGATGATAGAATACCTTGGTATTTTATTGTGTTTGCGGTGCATAAAAAAACATCAATAGGTGGTTCTAGATGAAAGGTAGTTGTGGGTTTGCATGCACGTTTAGTGCATGATTCAAGGAGGTTGTTTGCAACTTTCTCGTTGAGGAGATGCTGGTATGCAATCATTAGTCCCTCATCATCTCTACAATATTTTCTTGATGGATTCCTTGACTAGTGGAATTGTTTGGCAAATTGGATTTGGAGTTGATTTGGTGTCTTTGTCTTGAGATCCATATGGTATTTCTTTGTATCTCAGTTTGCAAGTTATTGATGTGATGATGATTTTTGCATGCGTCATTGTTTTAGATCTACAAGTTATGCAGTTGTATGGATTTAATCCACCCATTGGTGATGCAGAGTCCTTGTTGCTGAGACAACATCCTTCACTCAAGAACCCCAAACAAGGACCTTACAACTTCTACAAAGACATCAAGGGTTGGATTGGTTTCAATTTGATTGTTTTCATACCTCTCCCCATACTAAGCCATCTAGACAATGCCAATCCCACAGTGTCTCACAAAAGTCTCTCAGGACTCAAAGGCCACTACACCCAACCAAAGGTGGACACACACTTCCTAAGGCAATTGGGACCTCCAATACCTTTATTTACTATCCTATATGGTTAATAGACCTATTCCAATCATCAAACATGATGTATTGAGAAAAATTAGTACTGCTGCTACAATTAGGCCTGTCACGCCTAGTAGCCCTGCCAGTCTGAAAAACTTAAGGTTTCTTGTTAATTTCCCAAAAGACATTTTCAACTAAGAGTATATTTTGTTTCATTAAATTGAGTGCCAAAGGATTCCAAAAGGGTTTGGGGGGATCCAATGTCTAAGGGTTATAAACCCAACTTCACTCCTAGGCCTAATAGCCCTAATTAGGCCACCTTAATAAAGGAAGTATACTCAAAACCTGCTTCCTGGGGAAAGTAAGACCTAATACATGTGGGGTACATGGATACAACATAAATTACCAAGTTATAGCCCTTGGTTCCACCGCTATCATCATTTGTGGGGTCGGATGCATACCCAGCCAAGGTGGTTACATAGAGATGCCCACCTCTAAAACTTCAAACCCTTGCCTTTACCTGTCACTTCCCTACAAAAGGTCTTGTAAATATTAAATTAAATTGTCACCACTTTCTTCACCCTAAATTCCATACAAATCCCATGAGGTATTAGCAAGAAAAACTCATATTTGCTATCAAACCCTAGGTAGACTGTCAAATCCGGGGTACCTTCACAAAAAACCACTTTTCTCATAGCTCCAGAAGAGTTAGAGGCTCAGACTTGTTGCATTGGAAAGTTAAGACATGTGAATTTCATATTCAAGAGGTTTTATTCCCTAGAGAAATCCGTACTATACGGAATATGGGAAATAGCAGCAAAATGTAGGAAAAAGATAGATTTTTATTGGTTTCTATGTTCACAAAACTTTCATTTTCCTTCAACAACCTTAGATTTTTATTGGTTTCTGTGTTCACAAAACTTTCATTTTCCTTCAACAACCTTTCCAAAGGTTTGAATTTGACCTTTAATTATCCTTCCAATAGTTATCAACTGATTTTGGAAACCAACATGGCTGTTTGGAGGAAGTTGCAATTTTGGGTTAAAAGTTGTCATAGTTGCTTGACAACTTTTGACAACTTTTGACATTTTGTCCTCCTAAACACACCTAGACACTAATTGACCCCTAAGACACTTAAAACTCTTCAAATGCACTAAAAATTCCTTCAAGGCATGAATAACCCCAATTTCCATATACCCAAGGTGGTTTATAACACACCTACCTAGGGCATAGGCTTACAAGGTGGGGTGACTTATTACATCAACATGAAAATAAACCAAAACTATCCTTAAGTGTTTCAAAACCTAAAAACCAATCAAGAGGAGTTTGATTCTTCAAGAATCCCATGTTTTGAATTTGAAGATACCCCTGCATCAATTGGCTATAGTGAGATGACTTGAATGTGGACTGTCTATATCCACAAATCTATGGTCATTTGTGCATTGGTATGTTGCACTGGGATGGGAGGAAGGAATATTAGAGTACCTAGATAGTTATATATTGCCACTCTTAGTGTGGGCCACTATTAAGGGATTCTTGAATGGTCATGGAAGGTATACAATTTAGTTTGCAGCAATGAAGTTCCCTTAGAGGGCATGATGCCAAGCTTTTTTTTAGGGATTTACCTCCCCATTTGATGGGGAAGTTGCAGCTTTTTGGACAAGACTTGGCTTTGATTGTGAAAGTTATGCTTGCATGATTATGAAAGGATATAAGTTTTACACGTAGGATCTAGATGCTTTCTTTCCTTACCTATGTGGGGAGAGATTTTCCTTCAAATCATGCCCAACCGAGGTAAACCTCTTTGGAATAATAATAACAAGCATTTCTTTAACAAAGTAAATTATATATAAGAGTAGTATATGTATGGATTTACAAAAGTGTCATGCAGAATGTAGATCTATACCTTGTTACTTAAAAATAGAAGTTCTTCTCCATGTTCATTTTTCCATGATATAACTTGACCTCAGGAAACCTTTTGACTATCAAGAAGTGATTGCCTCAGATGAAAGTAGTGATAAATGTCACTATCAACAAAAGAACAACCAATAAATGATAAATTTGTAGTGAGATCATAGTGCCTAAATCAGTCTAAAAGCTTATAAGGATCAGAACCAAGCCATATAAGCTTCATGAACAATTTGAGAGCATCAAAGTCATACCAGACATTAGAAATTGTCAAATCAATGACACATTCATATCAAGCATCTTTACTTTTTTGAAAAGTAGACCACATTTCAGATCTAGATGACACCATAATGACTTTGATTTCGTCTTGCAAGATATTCCTCCATCATGTATTTCTTCATTGAAGTTCAAATTTTCTTCTTCAAGGGCTCTCAATGATTCTCTATATAAGATTCTTCATGTCTATGAGATCCACTTCATTGGGAGGCCTACTTAAACATTTCACATCTGTTTGTGGACTCTCACCTTTCAAACATTTCACATCTTATAATTGAGCTTTGCTTTGTTTCGAGAATAGTTTAATATTCTCTACTTAATAGGGCCAACCACATGAAGGTGGAAGCTCATTTGGCCCCTCCCCCCCCCCCCCCCCCTAACATCACTCTAAATTCCCCATTAACATCTAACATTCATTCATTCTTTCATTCATTCTTTCATCCATTATAAAAATATAACATTCATTCATTATCACATAATGTTCATTAACACATAAAATTCATTAGCTTTCATTAAAATGCAACATTCATCAATAATCATCAACACATATCATTCATGAACATTCATTAGCACATAATTACATTCATTACACATAAAAATCAGTCATTATCAAATAAGGTAGATTACAATCATTTCTTTCTTCTTTTTTTTTTGAAGCTATGAAAATACTAAGTGGAACATCGGTTTCTTCATCATTTCCCCCATCTGTGGATGTTATGCCCTCTTCTCATGCTCTTGATGTATGCCTAGTACTATACAAAGGACGAGGATGCTGAACCAAAGGGGGGTCCTCTGCAATAACAAAGAATTGGGTTAAATTCAAAACATTTTTTTATTATTGTTACAAGTATTTCATTAATTTAAAGAACACAACCATTACACTCTTTACCTGATGGGGCCACATCATCTTCCACATCATTTTGTCTAGCCTCAACCTCGACATGCTGAGAACCCTCTAGATCCTCTGGAGTTGAAATACGAAACGTTACATTAATCAATACACCAATTGCAATTAAATTTGTTTAAAGGAATAACAATGGTCCTCTTTACCTAATTGGGGAACATCACGCTCCTGATGTTGTCTACCTAGATCATGCTCCACTTGGTCACCACCGACTACATGCTCTAAAATATTAACAATAAAGGTTACATTAATTACTACACTAATTTTCAATTTAAGATGTTTAATTGTATTAATAATTACATAAAAAAAATTGAATAGCAAATGAATACCTCCACTACTAGGATGCACATCCAGACCTTCATGTATAGGTTTTGTTCCATGATTATCATGCTGCATTGCAATGTCATGCACAGTGTTATCATTGCTTGCTTATTTAAAAAAAATATAGTCACTTTATGTTGAAACTTAACATCAAATAGATTATTGGTTAAGTATTCAATTTGAAATAATTTTCATTTAGCTTAATTACCGTTGTGACAAATGCATCAGAATCTCGTGTTTGCCCACTCAATTCTCGTAGCCATTCAACCACGTCTATATAGCCTTTTTGGTAGCCAATTCTCTTGTCATCTTCCGTGGGCGCTCTATTGAATTCAGAGCCCTACATTTTTGCTTAGTATTGTGAATTTTGCTTGTATTGTTTGATAAAAAAAAATTTGTTTACAATTTATAAATATTTTGATGTGATACTTAATTTATTGATTCTTACAATTCATGCAGCAAGTTTCATATAACCACCAGAGCCAAGTTTGTGTTGCCCATGCTTTTCTTGTCTTGCCTTGGTTGCCTTCGACGTGTCACTCAATCTATGAAAAGTTTGAAATATGTTAGATTATATAAATATAATGAATAATTAGTACATATTCACATTCTTAATAGTATCACATACCTTCTTCTGGCATCTGGTGGTGTATTTCCTTTTTTCCTTTCAATTATCTCCTTTGCATCCAAAATCAGGTCCTTCCACTCCCTCTCTGGAATCATGGGGGGATGCTCATACTCTACGTTCTTCTCTAAATGTATCCTATATTGGTCCCTCACATACTTCAGATATGTGCCAGCTTTTTCCAGGAGCTTAGTCTTGTCGAATGTGTCATTTCCAAACAACCCTACCATACGGTTTGTGAGTTCATCTTTTAACTTTTTTTCTTGGTCATTCCACCTTTAAAGAAAAAACAAACCTATTAGATTTAGAAAGAAACTGAAGCTACCTATGATATAGTTCAAGAAATGGATAAAAGGAAAACTATTCTAGCAATGATATGAAATCAAAATAGTGGATAAGGGTTAGTTCACGTATGATGTTCCACCTTTTACGTATGGTGGGCCCAAATATCTGCAATGAAATGTCATTAAGATTTTTATAAAAAATATCATTTCCTGCAAAAAAAACATGGGATCATTAGTCCAAAATGAGTGATCAGTAAGTAAATTACAATTAGACTATATATAATAATATTTTTAAAGTACCTGAAACCTTCTGTATCTTCAAGGGAATCAATTCTTCGTTGCTCACCACCAATGTGGCCTACAACATTCCCATACTAGCAATACGAGAAGATCCAGGAAATGATGGTATGTTATCAGTAGTACTTGCCTCTGGCGCATCCTCATGTGCATCTCCTGCCACAGTAAATGAATCCACTATGAAATGCCTCCAAGAAAGAACACTTCAAGGGTAATAAACACATAACAAAAGAGAGAGAAAAAGAGGGATCTACCACCAGTGGGCGGGTCAACACGAGCCGGTGCAACAGACGATGTTTACATGCTACGTGTTGCCGACATTGCAGTCGGCAATACAGTTGGGCTCGACCTCAGACCCATGTCAGCACTTGAAGAGTAATACATTAAATATTTAAAACATTAAAAAAGCAAGTTCAAAAGTCCAAAGGAGTGGTTTTAATATATAGAACATGGTCATCACCTGAACTACTTGCAATACCCTAATCATCGCCACCAAGATGATGAGGCCCTATAAATTTCTATAAAAACAACACATACATATTTTAGTTAATGACATAAAAGAGATAAAAATATAAACCATTATTGAACTTTTGTTATGATTAAAGCTTTCATTACTGCTTACTTGCAAGTTTTCCATTGTCGTCAACAATAGTTGCACCCTCTTTGTTATCTCATCAGTCTAAGGACTTATGGTTGCCAAATCAAAAATCTCTTGCCTAATTTTTCTAATATTCTTATGTACAAATTGCATAGGGTTTGCGGTAAGTGCGATGTCATCAACACATAACACTGTCGAGTGCCTCACATCCCTATGGAGGTGTTGAGGTACTGTAGGTTCCTTTCCCTTATCTCGAACATCCATTTGTGACAAGAATATAATTAACACTATCAAAATTACTTCAAAACACTCAAGAAAAGATCATAATGTAACAGTTTGATTCTATCTAATTTGTACCATTACAATGAGGTTTACTTGCTCCGTAGAAGTGTCGAGACCTACACCCCTATCTGTGCTATGTGGTGGATCCATGTGGCCCTGTGACAAAGAAAAAATATAAAAACTTTAGCGAAATGAAACCAATAGACTTAGCAAAAAAAACTTAATAATACAATAGTTTATTGGATTCATTAATTGGAAGTTGGCTTAAATGGTATATATATAGTACGTACCACCCCCATGATAGTAACTTTGTTTGTATCTATACGATTCAAATTGTAATTGATTAGCAACTCTTCCCCTGCACTTATTGATTTTATTGCACATACAAACACACAATTTCCCTCACGTGCCTCAAATATACAATTGGGTTGCTTATTAGTTGACCCAGGTCGTGTACAATTTATAAAACCTGCAATATTCCCTGTTGCTTTTGGCCTTCCAACAATGTATACAACCACTCATTTACTTTGATCATTATCTTTTTGTTGTATATAATTGGCTGACAGTGCATACCTACGCATACTTTTTTTATATCAAACAATTTGCATCCAATCATTATAATTGTAACAAGGTCCAACGAACTCCATCAATTCAGCAACTTTGTTGTAACAGACCTTTATGCTGTCCATGGAAAATAGGCCCAAACCATGTAACGATGAAGTTGCTAGCGATATATCCTCACATTAACACAAAAATCAGTGTTTATTGGAGGAAGTTCCTTGGGTACACATTGTTTCAGTAGATGTTTGTAGCTCAAGGGCACCTGAATGTCGCCTTTGGTCTCATCATCATAAGAACATGACCCCCCTTGAGCAAGAAAAAATTCCATGCGTTTATTGAATTTTCTTCTAATCTTTTGACCTCTAGTTGATCTCCCTATTTGAGATCTACTACATGTCTCACTTTCCTCTTCTATTCCTACATTTCCCTCACTCGAGGAAGACACATCTGACAAATACCTATTTGGTGATACCTGTGCACCATCAAATGAGAGAGTTAGTTGGTAATGAGAGAGATATTTTGCAAATGATGGTAATATTGATGAAGAAGTCAGCCATAAAGTTGATGTTGAGATTAAAATTTGAGTAAGTCCAACTGGGGCCTCAAGTGTTGATAACTGTATTAGATTTGCTACTAATGTTGATGTTTGAAAAACTGAGGAAGTTTGTTTTTCTTGTAATTTTTAAAAAATATATTATTTCTATAAGGTGTATTGACTTATACCTGTCGATCCATGAGACTATGTAGGATCCTCGTCAAAGGGGTTCAGGTTCCTACACCAACAATTGAGCATCATAAGCATTACATTTGTAATTTGATAAACAATAAATACTGCAATATCATAAGCATCATAAGCATCATAAGCATCACATATGTATCATCATATATGTAATTGAGCATCATAATAATCACATATGTATCATCATAAACATGTAATCCATCACATACGTATCATAAATCACCATCTATCACATAGCTAATAAGTAGTCCACATTCCATAAATAAACACAAAGTTCAAAAAATGTCACATGTATCATCATAAGCATTTAATCCATCACATATGTATTTTAAATCACCATCTATCACATAGCTAGAGGTGCATCATGAATTAATTAAGTAATGGCATTAGAATTCAAAACATGTGAATTGTTTATGTAACCATATAAGTCAAATCAATTTCTATCAAGATATCAATATTAAATAGATAATATAATAATCGCATTTCATACATTTCATTCATGTCATTGATCTTCTTCTTCATCCAACTCATCATCATGACCATCATCATCATCATCATCATCATCATCATCATCATCATCATCATCATCATCATCATCATCATCATCATCATCATCATCATCATCATCATCCTCCTCCTCCTCGTTGTCGTCGTCATCATCGTCGTCGTCATCATCATTGTCATCACCATCACCGACACCATCACCATCACCATCACCATCACCATCACCATCACCATCACCATCACCATCACCATCACCATCACCATCACCATCACCATCATCATCAGCAACAACACCATCATCATCATCAACTTCTTCTTTGTGTACATTTCCGTCAGGAACATCATCGAGTAACTATCGATCGTGATCATCTATATCATCTTCTACTTCTTCGATATCTTCTTCTTCCATCACATTATACATTATCGGCCTTCCTCTTGGATCATGTCTAACAAAAAATGACCAACCCGGTTTATGTGGAACCTTCGAGTAAAATACCTACTCACATTGACTTGGAAGAACATAGGGCTCATCCCCAACTTGTTCAAACGACCTTGTATTAACCATCATAAATCCATTATCATGTTCGATAACAGTTCTATCAGGATCATTTATATTTAGTTGTAGCCTATACCATTTGACGTCGAACAGAACTAATTTGAAGGAATTAAAGTCACACTCAAGTATATCATCCAACAATGCCATAGTATCGATTTTGAGACACCTGAGGATGTATGTCGTTTCTAGATGAAATATTGGTCACCTCAAAGACTGCAGTTATCCTAGAATCAAAAGTTTTCTTCGTGTCATCCAATTGTTTGATGCAAAATTTATGACCATTGCAGCACATAGCCTTGTGGTGTTTGACCTGCAATATGTCTAACATATTAAAATTATTGCATCATGAGTTGATAAACATATGGGTGATTAATAAAATTATACGTACCTGTTGATCTCTTAAATCATATGCTAAATCAATTTCCCTTTGTGTAACATTGGAATCTCCATTATGATGAGTTTCTTTAACCAATGAAGAGACACCATCCCATGTTAATGTGCAACCAGAATGTTGACATCGTTCAATCCACACCGTCATCCAATCAAGATTGTTTGCAATATACAAATGTAGCGCATCCCACTCCCGACCAACTGTACAAATAATTAATAGACCACTTACAATTGATTTATTTAGAAGATGAAGAATTAATTTACTACAATAACATCTTATAATTACCTCTCACTTTCTTCAATCTACCTTTCCCCATCAAGTGCTCCCCTTCGAATTTATTAATGGGGTTGGGCTCCCAAATGCGATCTACATGGATTTTTGCTGCAAACTTAGGAAGATATTCAGTAATGTACACCATAGTTTGGTATACCATATATCCCTCCACCATAGAACCCTCAGGATGTGCTCTTTGTCGAACCAAAGCCTTCAAAAATTTCAAGTGCCTCTCAACCATCCACATTGACCTAGTGTGTATAGGTCCACACAATTCGATCTCTTCAACTTGGTGTATGAGGTAGTGTTCTTGTGCATTGAAAAAAGTTGAAGGTAGACACTTTTGCATTTCACACATTAGATGAGGGATTTTTCTCTTCCAATATTTTATATCTTCCTTGTGGATTTCTTTAGGTGACAACCACCTAATTAAAGAGATTGAAGACGCAAAAATATATAAACGAGACTTTACAAAATAATATACAAATATATTGCATAACAAGTAAAACAAATGGCAAATATAATATCTATACAACAAATTGAACAAACATCACTACTTACCTCATGTATTTTCCAAGATCATATATGACTTGCTTGATATTATTGTCGAAGTGGTCTGGGAGAGATAGAGGTAGAACGCACTGCAACAATTATAAAATGATCTTTTCATTGTTTTCTAACATAATACAATGAAAAGTACATGCGCAGTATACAAATATATGGTAAATACACAAGAACACAAATTACCTTAATGAAGGTATGCCAATCATGCATTTTCATCCCTGGCCCAAATTCACTCTTCTTTGATATGAGATTGTTTATGTTCACAGCAAATCCTATGGGAAATCGAATTTTTCGTATGACTTCTTTCATAGAATTGCTTTGCTGCTAAGTTAATAACCAAGGAAGGGCACTTATATTAATCTGATCTCCATTGCTATTTGATTGAATGACATTTTTCATTGCATGATTGGATTTCACAATGTCACTACAAATTTTGACAATTTTTTCTTTGTCACGCCTTCCATCCAATATTTTCCATAATGTCTCTATTATATTCTTTCCAATATGCATTGTATCAAACAAATGCACAATTTGTAGCTGCTCATAGTAAGGCAACCTACTAAATTGTTTGGGATAACTTTTTAGTCCCTTTGGAAGGTGGCCATCCATGCCTTGACGACCTTTAGTATCATCAATTACATCATCAGTAAACAAAACATGATAGAAAAATTCAAATTCCAAACATAAACCATTAGATGGAATGACATTACCTTGACGATTAATTCTATTATATTCCAACTTCCATAAATGAGGAGTCATTCTTCATGGCTTTGATGTAGTCTCTTCTTTCCCATTGAAAAGATGTTTTTCAGTATTCCGGTACTTATGATTTTTGTGAAGCAAGTGCCTATACTCATCAAACACCTGCTTTCCTAAACTTTTTGAATGACAAGATTTCATCTTTGGACCACAAACTGGACATGCAAATTTTCCCTTTGTTTGAAGACCTACAAGATAATGTATAATTCTATTAAATCTGTTAATTTTTATAATTATAATTATCATGCGCAACTTGAACACTATAACGTACCACAAAAATGTGTTAGCTCTAGGGCATCATGTATTGTCCATACAAGCATTGCATGGAATTGAAATTGTCTTTGTCCTATTGGTCTAGAGATGTCATACATGGTCACACCATTCCATAACTCCAGCAACTCGTCGATAAGAGGCTCAATATATACATTCATATCTTTAACTTGGTACTTGCCTAGTGGAATGAACAAAAACATTACATAATTATTATGACCATTTTATTGCAATATTTATAATTAAATGTAGATGACTATTAAATGATAAAATACCTGAAACAATCATTGCCAACATTATGTGCTCCCTCTTTATTGACATCCATGGAGGAATATTATTGTTGATAACAAAAATAGGCCACACTGAGTAAGTAGATCTCAACTCTCCAAATGGATTGACACCGTCCGCTGCCAATGAAAGCCTGAGATTATGAGGTTCTTCTTTAAAGTGTGGCCACTTTTCCTCTATGTCCATAAATGCTAAACCATCCGCAGGCATTCGAATACTGTCATCTCGACTTCTATTGCGTGCATGGTAATCCATAAATTGTGCCAAGCTAGTGCACTTGAATAGTCGTTGCATACGTGGAATAATGGGAATATAACGAAGAACCTTGCAAGGCACCTTTTTTGTTATTTGATCTATTTGATATCTACTAATATGACATTCAGGGCATTCTGTTCCAAATTCATGTTGTTTATGATATATAATATGATCATTGGGACAAGCATCTATTATTTGATACTCCATTCCAATATCTTTCATAATGGCAGATAATTCTTGGTATGAGCGAGGTAGAATATTTGATGGTGGTAAGAAAAACTCACCTATTAATCTACAGCAAAAAAAAAAGTTTGAGGTGTTAATATAAAGAATATTAATGGTACATGATTCACCATTTATTAACTGTAATGACATGTATGACACACCTTAACATACAAGAGATTGTTATGTTGGATAAACCATTCATAACCTTCAAGTTCACCAACAACAATACAGCAGAGAGAAGTGTTGTTTGGGAGCCTTTGTAAAGGGGCTCATATGCCTTCTCAAGAAGAGGTAAATCATGAACATCAAGGTCATCCTGATCATCATGATCAACTGTGCCAGTACTAAATATATCATGGATCAATGTATTTGTACCATCATCTTCAATTGTGTTTTCTGGTGCATGATCATCATCTTCCATGGGATCATTATCTTCAGCTTCGATATTCACACCTCCATGTTCCTCCACTTCCAAAACCATATTCTCAGGGTTTTCTTGATCCATACCATGTTCTCTAGGGTGGTCCACCTATATAAAATTGATATACATAAATAAATCGTGATCATGATCTCATTATCAAGTGATTTCTTATGTATATAAATTGTTAAAATGATATAATGAACAACTTACCAGTGGATGATAATCATGTCCCCCTTCAATGTGACCATGTTGCCTACAATGTTTCTTAGTTGTTTTGATTAGAAGTCTTCTAGTCTTTAAGCCCTTACAAATTTTGCAGGGACAATAACATTTCCCATCACCTTTTCTTTTCAAGTTAGACCATAATCTAGCAATTATCTCCTTATTTTGTTCTTCGCTAATATTATTTGACATGGTCTTTCTTCATAGGCAAAAAAATCAGGCTATGGAAACTTCAGTGCAAAAGCTTCACAAAAATTGCAAATTGAACCAAAATCATTTAACTCTTCTTTTTCATCTTAAAACATTGAACTTAATAGAGAATGTATTTAATGTAGCTGATTGTGTGAATTTCTGAGCATTGTGTCTGCAAATTCTTACTAAAAGTTTGCCTGTTGCAGACTTTTTGAGAGACATTTTTGAGTATTCTAAGCTAATTAGGCCATGAAAAGACAGTTTTACACCTTCCAAGGGTTAGAGAACAAGGTTTACAAAAGTTGCTCATAAGGAGTATGCAACATTGATAACTTTTCCTTTCTTGCTTTCTACAAACACATCTTTAGTATGAAAACCAATTACATTCTAGAACATGAGAACATGTCTATCATTAGAGACACAAGAGAATCACATTAGCCCTGCACAAAAAGGCATTAGCAATTACAAAACAATAATTTGTTCACTGTCAAGTTAATTATGACTGCATTTTTGCCCTTTCATTGGTTTTTCACTTTGGACCTGCACTTTACACTGTCTAAACTCTTTCCCAAAGGTTTGATTTGTGCTCTTTATTAATGCCCTATCTTTGGATGCTTGTTGTCCTTCATACCTGCTATTTGGAAGAGGAAGATAGCATAAACAACTTCAACAAAAGTGTAAAAATCAGTCATAATTGACTGTGATAGCTAGCTGGGCGTTACTACTTTGCCTAAAAGATCATTAATTGATCTTGTCAACCTCAAAACCCATGGGCAGGGTCAAAAGCCACTCCTTGATCTTGTTTGCAAACAAATAGAAGGAGGTTTAAAGCTTTACAAACTCCAATGTATGGTGGAGAGTAAGCAAGTGAATGGAAATCAACTCCAAAACAGGGACTCACTAGTATTCTAAATGATCATTCGACTAAAGCTACAAACATTAACATGATGCATTTCTAGCATGTCTACATGAATATCTATGGTTACTGTAACGTATTTCTATCATCATGAGATTTCTACTTTTTTGGTTAGTTTAGAATAGGATGTGTGTAGATGTATATATGTAGCCACAGTTATTACTTCTGACACATCAAATAGACCACAGTAGATAAAGTATATATGTAACCACAGTTATTACTTCTGACACATCAAATAGACTTACAATTCTAGGTACTATTTTGGCTAATTTTCCCAATGATATAGAACTCTTATGAGGTTTAACCCTCAAAAATACTTTGTTTTGAAAGTCCCATTCTTACGTGCATAGCTCTTCTATATGTTTTCTACCTCCTTTAACCACCCCTTGATTAATCTCATTTCATCATGTATCTCCTAAGAATATCTGAACCAATTCCAATCTTGTCTTCAACTAGATATCCCAAATGATATGTGTACAATACTTTCATCCATAAAGATATTTAAATGGTGTCATACCCAAAGATGCATGATAGGAGTTATTATATGCAAACTCTTCCAATGGAAGATACTCCTCCAATGTAGAGTATTAATCCATGGAATACATCCTAAGGACGTCTTCGACTACTTGCTTCACTATCTTTGTTTGTCAATTTTTCTGTGGGTAGTATGTCAAACTAAAATTCAATATTATCCCAAATATTTCATTCAATATTTTCCCAAATATTTCATTCAATATTTTCCAAAATTTAGAAATTATATGAGTATCTCATTTTGATATGATCATCTCAAGTACTCAATTCAAATGAAATATCTCTCAGATAAACTTCTTAGCTAACATAAACAATCCATCCTGAAAAATCCTTTGGGTGAAGTATACTACCTTGGTCAACTTATCCACAACTACCAAAATGACATCATGTTTATTCTTTTATATCGGCAACCCTTAAATAAAATCCATGCTAATAAATTGTCATTTATATTTAAGTATGTCATGTGAGTATACAAACCCAACTAGGTGTATATGCTTAGTCTTGGCTTGTTTGCACTCCAATCATCAAGCTACAAATTCAATCTCATCCTTCTCGATTCTTGGCTAAAAATATAAAGATCTCAATTTTCCTACCATCTTGGCTAGTCCTAGGCACCTTGAATAAGCTGTGTTGTGGATCTCTTCTAACATCAACCTCCTCAAATCCCTAAGTTTAGAATGTACATTCTCCCTTGGTATCTTAATAATCCATCTAACTAAAACAAATATCTATTGAATCGATGGTGCAAGGGGTTTTTCTCTACATCTTTCTCCATTATGGAATAATATCTTTGAAGATTATGAACCAATTTCTCAAATTAGACCTTTTAATAATAATGGCTGCTAGATGCCTTCTTCTACTAAGGGCATCTATTTTTCTATGTTTCATCTCCTTGTAGTAATCATGTTTGCACTCCAATCATCAAGCTACAAATTCAATCTCATCCTTCTCGAGTCTTGGCTAAAAATATAAAGATCTCAATTTTTCTACCATGGTGTGTTGTGGATCTCCTCTAAGATCAACTTCCTCGAATCCCTAAGTTTAGAATGTACATTCTCCCTTGGTATCTTAATAATCCATCCAACTTAAATAAATATCTATTAAATCGATGGTCCAAGGGGTTTTTCTCTACATCTTTCTCCATCATGGAATAATCTCTTTGAAGGTTATGAGCCACTTTTTCAAATTAGACCTTGTAGTAATCATGGCTGCTAGATGCCTTCTTCTACTAAGAGCATCTATTTATCTATGTTTCATCTCCTTAATGTATTCAATCCCAAATTTATATTCAATAAGAAACTATATCCGTCTATTTTTGTGAGCATTGAGATTGGGTTGAGTAAATATGTATTTAAGGCCTAGGTCGTCCATCTTCAATTCAAAAGGCTTACCCAAAAGATAGTGCCTCCACATCTAAAGCACATGAACTATGGCTAATAACTCTAGGTCATGGGATGCAAAGTTTAACTTATATTATTTCAACTTGGACTAGACTAATAAGCAACCACTTGCCCATTTTGCATTAGCACTCCTCCTAGTCCTTATCTTAATTTATTTTGTTATCACCATGAATTACCCATTTGGATTGGCTACAGTCAATATAGGATCTGAAATGAGCTTCAAAAATTGGAAAGCTTGGTCACACTTCTCATTCCACTCAAATATTTTCCCTTTCTGTGGAGTGAAGTGATTGGTGCTACAATTTTAGAAAATCCTTATACAAACTTATTGTAGTATCTTGCAAGTCCCATGAAGCTCTAGATTTTAGTTACATTATGTGGTGTAGGCAACCCCACAATTGCTTTTATTTTCTCTAGATCAACTACAATCCCTCCCACTAAAATCATAAGGTGTAGATAATTCACCTTGTCCTTGTAGAATGTACACTTGAATAGCTTACCAAAGATCTTATTCTCCCTTAAGAATTATAAAACTATCCTCAATCTCTTGGTGCAATGTTCAATAAATTCATGAAAGTTGTAGCATTATTTGACTCAAATGACACTAATGTGAAATTGTGGTAGCCATAATAAGTCCTAAAATCTATCTTTTAAATATCCTCTTCCTTAATCCTCAATTTGTGGCAGCCATATCTAAGGGACCTATCTTAGATAATATTATAGATCGTCTCATATGATCAAAGAGATCATTAATCCTTCATAGGGGATACCCATTCTTGATTTTTACCTTCACAATTTATGAGACTTCACAATTTTCTGAGGTGTTTGAAATGAGTGATTAGGTCAAACAAATTATGGTATCTATTATTTTTTGAATTTGGTAAACTAATGATTGGGTATGTGTTGTTTTTAATTGAGCAAGTTGGAAATTAAATGTTTGTGTATGTATGTTCTATCGAATTGACCAATTAGCTGGCATATGCAGGTATTTATGGGCCAAGAGGTGTGCAAGTCCCTGATCCTCTCCAAACAGTGTTCACGAGATGGGGTAGTGATCCCTTCAGTCTTGGTTCCTATTCACATGTTGCAGTTGGGGCATCTGGTCGTGATGACCTAGCAAAGAATCCTCTAAAAGAAGATTTAGAGGCTGCCAATATAAAGACATAAAAGTATTTCTGTAAAAATAAACAATGATGAAATTTGAAACTGTTTGTTACAAATTAATTTCGAGTACTTATTCTTTCTATTCGCATCATTTGATTTAATTAATCAGAAATGATAAATTAGCAAAGAGCGTGGGAGATGGTAGGGTTTTTTTTGTAGGAGAGGCCACCAATAGGCATTACCCTGCAACAATGCATGGTGCATTATTGAGTGGCTTGAGGGAGGCAACAAACATTTCTAGAGTCAGTTAAGAAGGTGATTGTTGTTGTTTTAGATTAGCTAATAGATTTTATTGGCACGAGAATAACAATGAATTCACCATACATACATACTAGGAAACAAAGATGAGGTCAGAGGTGGACAAAAGCGAGCCAGAGGTGGAAACTTTAGTTAAAAACCCTTGCTTGCAGTGTAGAGATCGCTCCGGCGGGGGGGGCAGGCGTAGCTTGCTTTCAAAATGAAAATGAGTTGTCTTTTTTTTTTTTAATAAAATGCCCGATGTCATCGGAATTCCGACGAACATAGGCATTTTTAAAAAAAAAAATCAAATTTTCACACAATGCTCCTTGTCCGTCGGAAACCTCTGTCAGAATTTGACCCCAAATGTATTAGTGAGAAGATCTTTGATAGACTGGAACAATATCATGTGCGACTCAACCCAAAGAAATGTGTCTTTGGAGTAACCTCAGGGAAGCTTCTAGGGTACATTGTCTCAAGCAAAGGCATTGAGGTTGACCCAGCAAAGGTCAAAGCAATCATGGACATGCCACCTCCAAAGAACATTAGCCAGCTAAGGACACTACAAGGGCGGCTTCAATCTATCCGCAGATTCATTGCACAACTGGAAGATAAATGTCACCCATTTACACACCTGCTACACAAAATATCCGCTTTCAGTGGGATGCTAGATGCTAGCAAGCATTCCAGATGCTTAAAGATTATCTCATGAATACGCCATTATTGATCCCACCAGATCCCAGTAAGTCTCTATTGCTCTATATTTCAGCAACAAGTACAACATTAGGTGTACTATTGGCACACCACAATGCAGAAGGGAAAGAGTGTGTTGTTTACTACATCTCTCACACACTGGTTGGCTATGAACTCAATTACACCCTATTAAGCAAGCTTCCCTAGTAGCAATCTTGGGAGCCACTAAACTGAGGCACTATCTGTTAACACGTAAAGTACAATTCATTGCAAAGATTGATCCACTCAAGTACTTACTCAACAAAGCAGCATTGATAGGCCGCTTGGCCAAATGGGTAATGATTCTCAGTGAATTTGATATCGAGTATGTGGACTGTAAGGCTATCAAAGGACAAGTTATTGCAGATCAGTTGGCCAATGCACCACTCATAGGTGATTATCCTCTCATTTCCAATTTTCTAGATGAAGAGCTATTCATGATCACAGAAGCACAACCATGGAAACTATACTTTGATGGTTCATACACTAGGCATGGCTCAGGGGCAGGCATTCTGTTTATCACACCTCAAGGTGACAACATCCCGAAGTCTTACAGGCTCACATTTCCATGCACAAACAACATAGTAGAATATGAGGCCTTGATCACAGGACTCAGACTAGCCATACAATGGAAATTGAAAGAGTTACAGATATATGGCGACTCCCAACTGGTCATCCGACAAGTAACAGATGAATCTCAAACCAAGGATGACAAACTCATGCCGTATAAGCAAATGGTGGATAGTCTAAAGGCATCATTTACAACTATCACCTTTGAGTAGATACCAAGAGATCAAAATCAAGCTGCTGACGCTATGGCTACTATTGCATCTCTCCTAGATCTTCCAAAAATTTCAACACGCTATGAGTTCTTGGTCAAACAACTTTGGATTCCTGCTAATGATATCCCTGAATCCAAGATGATATTTCACCTTGTCGTTTCTAAATCCCCATGGTACGGTAAGTTTTACACCTATCTCCATGATCACACACTTCCTCCTAACCAATCGAATAACCAACGTAAAACCTTCATTCGCCAAACCGCTTGATATACCATTATTGCTAAAACCCTATACCACCGCAGTCTTGATGGTACTCTCCTTCGATGTCTAGAACAAGATGAGATAACAAAGGCCTTGGAAGGAGTACATGAAGGAATTTGTGGAACTCATGCAAGCGGTCCGTCAATAACAAAGGCTTTGGAAGGAGTACATGAAGGAGAACCGCTAGCAGATCTGATCAACAACATGCAACTCAAACAGTTTTATACATAAGCTGCACAGAGCATCATGCTCCCACATATACTGGCAAAAATACCAAAAAAATCCAGATAAATGACCTGAAGAAAATACAAAAACACCAAAAAGAGTAAAGAAAAATCATGCATCCAAACGGTGAACAACCACTCCGGTGGCACCTTGGGTAAGTACGATAGTGAAAACCTGGCAAACAGGCGCCACTCATAAAGGCTACAGCTCCATTGTCTTTTGGACTTGTTGTGATCACATTCACTACATCCATATCCATCCGTCCACACCATGGCTTGTTATTAATCTGCAATCAAGAAAGTACTTCATGCATCTTGCATCCCGCTTTTTCATAGTCATGTCTAAACTGGGGGCAATGCCCTTAATCTAGTTTGATGGAAGTGGATTATACATTATTCTTATGAGTCATTAAGTTCTTCATTCAAAACTATCTTGCAAAATCCAAAAACATTGAAAACTATCTCGCAAAATACCAAAACATTTAAAATAATCACAAAATCCAAAAAACATCAGAAAACATCAAAAATCAAAACAAAAACATGGCCACACATTGTACATACTCATCCAAGCATATACCAAACAAGCATTGAAAAATACTCGCATGATGATCACTTCTCAAATTGACCAAACAATCAACATCAACAATCAAACTGTCTTCAACAAGGGTGAATCCTTCCTTACCAAAACAAAGACAAAATGACATTTTCTTTGACAAGAAAATTCTGTTTAAAGCTATCAAATACTTGTCTGATTTGTGGGTTATTTATTCATATCAAGATCTTACCGCATTGTTTGTGTATCATCTACACATTATTCTGATGAAGTATTGGGTCATGTCCTAATGGTGTCTACGTGGGAAGTTCACTAAGCTACATGATCTTATGCAAAATGGAGTCATAGATCACTACGGCTTGTTGACTACAGCATATACCTCGACCATATGAGCATGAACCATTACCAAGGATCCATATTCTTTATTCTTTATGTACATACTGTTTGCTTACCGAACAATGCTCCTTCTTTGGTTCCTCCTCATCCAATTTGGATAAAGGTTTTTGTCTCTTATTAAGGTATGAACTTGTCCTAGGATATGATCAGCCCAAGATCAAGGAGGATGATTCAAGTCACGCATAAATGGAGATGATCCTTGTCTACTCCGTAAGAAATACTCTGGTCGACTTGACCCATTATATCAAGTCATTTGTATTAACTTTCTATATCAAATCCATGTAAGAACTACTCTGGTCATCTTGAATCATTATGTCAAGATGCTTGTATCTTCTTACAACATTTTAAAGCTCAATGATGAAAATAGAGCCCTATGGATCATCATTTCATCTCATCTATTTATATGTTGCATTCCATTGCATATCACCCATCCATTCACTCATTCATATGTATGATTTGTATGCAAATGTGAACAAAGTTAAAATGAGCAGCTATGTGAAAATTAAGCTGATCTTGGATACAATCGCGACTGAGTACTTTGATACATCATCAATGCATCATGAAAAGTCTCAAAAACCTTGCATCCATCATGGTCATATCATCATTACATTTAGTTGCATTTTGCATTAAGTACATTCATGTCATTTTTTTTAATTAAAATGCATATAGTTCATTATCATTTATTAAACATTAGTCTTCTTATATCATCTCATCATTACATAATGTTTAGATTCATACATATAAACCATTTGTCCTTGATTGTATTAACCATTTACTAAGCATTCATTTAGTGTCAGTTATCAAATATCATTTTATCATCCTTTATCATTTATCATTGCATACATTCATTTATCTATTCATTAGTTGAAAGGTGCATTCATTTCATCCATTATTAAGTGTCTTATTATGCTCATTTTAGGATTCATTTACATTGCATCCATTATCCTTTTTTAATTGCATTAAGGTGTAGTTATTAAAAACATAAGTTGCATTATCATCACATTATCATTTTTTACTTAATCATATTTAGGCATTTAAAATCATAAAAAACCATTTGTCTCCAAACATTGGTTCATACCATTTTATATATCCATTATACATATGCATTCATTTAAACATCATCATATAAACAATTGTACTTTACATTTTGTTTATCCATATTACATTCATCTAAAACAACATCCAGATGCATATCCATACATAAACCATTCATTCTTTGCATTAACATCATTGCATATCATTATATAAACATTCATTCATTAAATTGTATGCATCATTTCAAATATATCAAACAGGAAACACCAAAATCTTGTTCATAAATCATCATAAGCATACATCATCATCATGGCATTACATACATAAAGCATTACATCAAACAAAACATGCACATATGTATAAATCTGCATTCATATGTCAGTATCCAACATCATAAATCATCATAAAAACATGCATATAGGAATCATCTCATAAATGCATACATATACACGTATCCATCTAAGCAATAAACTCATAAAAACACCATCCTACATATCATCCATACATCACAATATGCATATAATCAAAATATGGGATCTCCTCATATATATCATCTCATGTATCAGAGTACAATGAAGTCTACAAAATCGGCTACCAAGAGCCATCCAAGATACAGTCCAATATAACAATACAAATACATGCATACCAAAATGCTCTCTCAGATGCCACTCTGGCCAGATGCTGAACCACCATCACCACCTTCTCCCCCACTAGTCCCCGCACCATCCGATCTATCTCTTCGTGGAGGCCCCATCAAACCCCCACTAGCTCTTGCACCCCTGACCTATCTCTCCATAGAGGACCCATCACACCCCCACTGCTTTGTGTCCTCTGGGATTTCTCTGATCTAGCCTGTCACATTTGTGAATAGCTCAGTGCTCACTAATTGGATGGTACCACCTGCTCATATAGGCCCCACCAATAATCAACCTCTCCACCTGCTCTCTGTACCTCCCTCTCCAAAGCCTCCACAGATGGCCCCTATCCCTATACTCCCTCCAAAACCCTCACTCTCTCCTGCAACTGGACCACCCTATCAACAACTTGATCTCTCTCCCACAGCACTACAGTCAACTCTGACTCTCATGCAAATAGATGCACATCTCTCGCTGCAACCTTTGCCTCTAGATCCTCCACCTGTGTCTCAACTACTATCAGTCGAGTATGCAAATGAGCTAGCATATGCTCTCGATGATCACCACCCCCTATCGCTCCCTCCCCTGTCTCCATAGGTGCCTCTCCAATAGCTCCCTCCCCTCTGTCCATCAGGATCTTCCTCTCCATATCGCAACCACCTAATCTAACTCCTCCTGGCACCAACGACCCCTATGATATCTGTAGTGGCAATCCACCTCTCCCTCTCCACTGGACCCGACCACCTAAAACACCTCAACCACCACCTCCACCACCTCCACCCTCTCCTCCTCCTCCTCCTCCCCCTCCCCCACCTCCACCATCTCCTCCACCACCTCCACCATCTCCTCTCCCTCCTCCACCTACTATCGGTCCTAGACCTCCTCCCCTCCTCCATCTCTGTCCCCTCTCATCCTCAAAAGCAGGAACTGGCTCTGCTAGATCAGATATCTGTAAAATTGGATGAGTTGCCATATACTGTGTATACTCATCTGACACCCCAACATCAACCACCCTCGGCCATATATCCCATGGCCTCGCTTGAAGCGTCTCGAACTCCGCCAATGCCTGATCATATGGAAGTACTGGCCCCCATGCATACCTCTCTCGGACCACTCTCGCATACTCTCCTGATCCCTTAGGCAGTCCCTGCTGCCGTCCAAATTGCCTCAGAACCCTGCCCGACACCTGTCTCTCTATATGATAAGATGTCCTCCCAATGAGGAATCAGGTCATGAAAACATACAACAATGCCTCCACATCATCCTACCATGGCTCACACTCCAGATACAGTCTCCAAATCATGACATCCAGATCATCCAATATCTGCCGCCACCACTCTAACTTCCCCAGGTGGGGCTGACTCATCATACCACTGTACATAAACATATAGGGCTGGTCGACTGCTCGAAATCTCAAACTCACCGGTCGGGTCACTGGTAAGTGCTCCCACGCCCAAATGTGCAACAGTGTCACTCCCACTACTAATGAAACCCTCCCGCGGTATACCACCTCATGCAGCTCCTGATATAAGTGCATCAGCACGCACAGTCCCTAAGCAAATCAAGTCCACTCTATAATCATCATCTTGATACCCTGTCCCCATCCAACGGCTAGACCATGCAAGTACCTATTAGGACATAGTAGTCCTCTCACAATGCCTACCAAAACTGCTAGTAGAGGCTCGTATAATGCAGCGATATCCTCCCAGGTGATCGAGCCATCATCAATGTACACGTCCTCATCAAAAACTCGCTGAACTGCTACAGTCCCCCATGCTCTGTCATAGGTGACTAGCTCACCCCGAATGGGAATATGAAGGATATACCACACATCCTCCAAAGTCACTATCATCTCCCCCTGTGCAAGGTGAAATATGCATGTCTCACTGTGCCAGCGCTTTGCTAAAGCTGTAATCAATCCACGATTCATCTGAATCATGGGCATATGCATCACATCGTATAACCCAGTCACTGTAATGCAATCGATCTCGGCCTCTGTCAGCTGATCTCACAACCCCTGTGTTGCTGGATGTCTCTCGCATAACTGTAACATGTGTAGATCCTCCTGTACACGGGCATCAATCAATCATCATTAGTTGTTTTGTTTTCAAACTTTCTTAAGTTTCAACCTAGACTATCAACATATACTTTGATCAAGTATCTTCGGGTCTCAACAGGTAAGCAATCATGGCACACCTAAACTTCAATAGACATTTATCCTAATGACTTAAGTCTCATCAAGCTGCTATGGTTCAAAACAACTCCCACTTCACATCCCTATCCATCCATCCTTAGCATCAGGAGATTTTTTTTTTTTTTTCACACAAACTGGGGCATCTATTATCTTGCAAACAAAAGCACTATTTTGCAAACAAAAGCGCTACTTCTCTACAATAGCGCTAAACCCCTAACAAAAGCGCTTAATTAGCTATGCAAAAGCGTTAAAACTACAAACATGCTACAATAGCTATCCAATAGCGCTGATTAAAGACAAAAATGCTCAATTAACCCCTCAATAGCGCTCATCAAACAAAAGTGCCTAAACAAGCCTACAATAGCGCTAAAATTTTCAAAAGCGCTCAAACAGCACCACAATAGCGTCATTGCAGCACAATAGTGCTAATTCATTGGACAAAAGCGCCAAAACATAGTTTCAGCGCTATTGTCCTGACTCAACTTGGACTCAGCAAAAAACATGTCAAAAATGCGTAAAATTCAAATTTTCAAATTTGCGTACCACTAGTTCATAGTCCTTTGGCCGCTGGAATCGATGGAATCGCTCGAAACGGTGCTCTGCAATGGGTACCGGCATCCTGACTATTGCTCACTCCTCCAAAATGTCACCATTAGAGCTCTGAATTCACACTGGTCGCGGTTACAAATGACCCTATTTTCACCCCTTTCTCCCCATATAAACCCTTCGCCATCACTGTAACTTTCCCCCGCTCACCGTTGTGGTCCTCGTGAACTTCCTGAGCCTCCCATTTATCCATTATACCTCTGATTTCTTCTATTTTTCACCCGTATTGCTAAATTCTTCTCTTCTACCACCCTGCCAATTTTCATTCTTTTTCGAGAGATCGCCCGATTTTTTCAAAAAAATTTGACCCATCTATCAAGGGGGCATACCACCCATTAAATTAACATTTTATGGGGCATTTCTTCACACCTATTTCTCTTTCTTTGAAACGACGCGATAAACCACACCATCTCAAAGAGGGGCAAATGTAGTCACATAAATCTGTCCATTCTAATTAAATGAATATTTACTATTTATTTAATTAAAAATCCACTAGCCATCATTTAATTAAATTAACATTTAATTAATTCATCTTCAAACATTCTTCTATTAATTAAATAAATTATTCAATTTATTTTAATTAATTCATTCAACCAAATTCATAATCAATTAAATGAATAAATCATATTTATTTCATTTAATCCCCTATTCCTCTTTTAAATAAATTAAATAAAACATTTATTTAAATCATTTATTCCCCCCCACTTGCATTTTCCTACAAATACAACTTGCACACATTTATTGAAATAAATTAATTTATTTTAAATAAAAATCCTATTTTCCCTCACCCACCAAATCCACTTGCAATCCTAACCCCCTTCTAGATTCTTCTAAACCCTTCCTAATTAGCCTAATTCATCCCCTAATTATTGTCACATTCCTAAGCAACTTGGAGTCACTTCTCAAAGACTTCAAAGTCTTTGAAAAACATTTTATGTTTTGTGTGTTCAACAATCTAACCTCTAAAGTCTTCCAAAACCACTAATGGCTCTTACATCACCATTTATGGTTATTTCAACTTGCACTCATGTGTCTCCTCAAGCATTTATTGCTTTGACCATGGTTATCCCTTTTGTCTTTGCACAAAAGTTTATCCATTGGATAAAGGCTTTATTATTTGAATAAAGAATTTATTTACTCAATCCAACCTTGACCTTAACTCCCAAGTTAACTCTCAAGTCATGTCAAGCATTTAATGCTTATTTCCTCCCCTCTCAACCTATCTCACATTGACACTTGTCAACCAGGGATTGGATTGAAAGCCCTCACATGGATCTCAAATCATTCAATCTTGACCCTTGTTGAGATTACTCAATCTCAACCATCCATTGCTCCATTTTTCCTATAAATAGAGCCCATTTCTTCATAATCCAGATCCTAAAAACTTGTATGCATTTAAGCTATAGGTATTTTTAGAGAGAATTTAGCATAAACTACTAATATCTTGTCATTTTGGTTAAAATAAATCATTTTAGTATCAATAGCATAGTATTAGCTTTTTATTCACATTTAGAGTAAATACTTCAATCTCAAACCTCCATAAGCATCCATAGTGCAAAAAGCTATTGAGAGCTACACTATTTTGGAACTTGGAGAGGAGAGGAACAAAGGAGGAGTGAAGAGTATGGTAGAAGGCATTTGGAGATGTCTTCTTGCATTTACATTTGTAGTTAAATGTTTTACTTTGTTCTTGGTGTCTCTTTTGATATGCCTGCTTAGGTTGATGTTTGGTTGAATAACACTAACTTTAACATTTATTTCTTATTGTTTATGTGTTATACTACCACAAGTTTTTGATCTAACACTTGCCGTTTTTGCAAAGCATCACTTTGCACTTATCATCCTCCAGATGGATTTCATCTTTATATACAATTCACAACCAAAAAAACATCAATTAGGTCAACCTAATTAGATGTAATGTGTATGATACAAACAATCGGTCCAAAAACAATCTCAAAGACAATGTAGAAGGAAGAATGAAATGTGTGAAGTATCGCACCATTTCAACAAACCTTCACATCCATCCTAGATCAACTTCTACAACTCTGCATGCTACCACACAGACCAGAGCTACACATGTTGGCTTCAAAGGATAGAAATGATAGCTCGCACACCAACCAAACTTACTCAAAACATGATGTAGACCACCAAGACTCTTATGGAAGCACAACATATAATTGTCAAACACCAACATATCAAAAACATTGACTCGCACTACCAAAACAACTAAAGGCAGAGGAATGCAACACATTCATGCAAACTGTCACACTATCATTGTATAAGACGATACTCAGACCTTTGCAAGTTCTAGTATAGATCAAATGAGAACATAAAAATTGGGATATTTAAAAAAAAATCATCATCATGAACATTAAATTATAACTGCAAGAAATGATGTATCAATGTGCCATAATGCAGACCATACAACTATACTTGGTTTGACAGACTACTCACCAAAACGGTCACCTTTAGCCAACTTCAATTGTAGACCATAGAATACACTCCCAAAGTTTCAAAAATTTTATAAGACAACTAGAAATACTATCTAAAACAATTACAATAAATCTTTGCACATTCGCATGAACTCATCACCAATTCTCTAAAATTGCATTACTCTGGAACACAACTGATCAACCTTTCAAACCAAAGTTATCATCAATGACAACAAATTTGACATCAATGACAACACAAATTCATATTTTTAATAATCTCCCCCTTTGTCATTGATCACAACACTTGTGCCAACTCTATTATCATATCACTCCACAATGAATTCTCTCCCCATTTGGCCTTAGGGACAAAGGGCTCACAACAAAAGCTCAATGACTATATACAACTCACCCTTAGTTTATGAACAAACATTAAAAACAAAATTGTATTTCACCAACCTTCTACTTATCCTATATGTATGTATAGGAATAAAATTATCTTACTAACAAAAACTAACGAGTATACATAGCTGGAGGCATAATGCCCTTGCGAACAAACTTGAGATGAGGCCAAGTTGTCTTCCAATTATACCCTATAGAGGTCAAAATATTGTGTTGACTTTCCATCTTTAAAAGGAGATCCTCTACCTCACTGCAGCTACCTAGAACCTTCACTTCTTGGTCTAACTTTTGAGACTTTGCATGAAGTCTCACCATGTTGGTGAGTTATAAGTCTATAATATCTCCCGTATGACCAAATTGTGCCATAATCTTCTCCTTTTGATTAGTTAGCATATTTAACTACATATACATATTATCTGTTTACGATCTACAATTTCCATCTACATCCTTCTTCAAGTCTACAAAACTAGACTACTAGACAATTTGTGCTTCCAAAGTGTGTAGTTGACCCTAAATGTTTTTGGTGGATAGAAGCCACTGGTGAAAAAACTAATATGCCACCACTACATCCTTTACACTCTTGTAAAACATCTTATTCTTTTTTGTAATTGGCTATGTGCAACTGCACATTTATTCACTAACTCTCTAATATCTTCTCTTCTATTCCCTTTTCAATATCTTTCAAAATTATTTCTTCTGAGTTAGAAGCATGATCCTTCAAGCCATTAAGCAACACTTATAACTGCTCTGCATCAGTCAATGTCTCACCCAACACAACTTTCATAAGTTTCTCATGGATAAACTTCACTGCATCATTAATAACTTATAAAATTTGTATCTAATATTTAATGTATTTCTTACGTGCAGAGTCGTGAAGTATATCATCCAAAAATAACATGTGTAGGGGGGACAATCGATTAAGGTCCATATGACCTTGAGACATAGTTACCAATTGATTAAGGTCCATCTGACATTGAGACATATGACAGTTTCATGATTAAGAGATCTTCCTCATTATAATTCATAATTCCCATGCCTTCTAAAAGATAGTAAGTCCTTTGGCAACCTATGTAGCTCTTTATATCTTGCCTTGAAATTGCATCTCAATATTGCAAGCCCTTTATATCTTGACCTAAGGTTGTGCACCTTAGTTTGGCAAGTCCAATTAGGTATGGTGAGCTCCTTGGACTTGAGCCTAAAACTTTGTAATCAATTATTCATATTCTAAGTGTGATTCTCACTATGTTGTTTTCCTTCTTGAATTTTCCATGTAAATTTGGAGTTCTTGTGTGTGTTGTGCTTTGTGCTTTCATGTTTCATAATTGCAGAGATATGTTAATTGTGGTTTGAAGTTTGAAAGATCATAAGTTAGTTATTTTAAGGTCTAGATTGATTCAACCCCTCTCTCAGTCCTGTGATGTATTTAATAATTGGTATCAAAGAAAGGTTCCTTTGAGATAAGCTTAATTGCTTGAGCAAGGTCCAAGATGATGCATGGAGTCTATTTGAAGGCACTAAGGTTTGATGACACAAATTTCTCTGCTTGGAAGTCATAGATGGAATATCATTTGAACTCTCTACCACTTGGAATATGGGACATTATCAAGACTAATTATATTGCTCCAAGAGGTGGTCCTACTACTTCGGATGAAGTCAAGAATCATCAAAATAATGGAAAGGCAAGAAATATTATTGTTAGTAGTTTGAGTGACTCAAAATTTATTAAGATCAATGGATTCACAAGTGCAATAAAAATTTGGAAGAAATTGAGCAATATTTATTAAGGAGATGAGAAGACCAACCAAGTTAAATTGTAGAATCTAAATCATAGATTTAAGACACTAAGGTTGTTCAAAGGTGAGAACATTAAAAGTTAATTGCAATGAGTGAATGGGTTTGACAATGCAATTAGAGATATTGGTGGAAAAATTGAAGAAAAAGAAGTTGGAGGAAAATTAATGAGAACATTATCTAAAAGCTATAAGCCTAAGAAGTTTTCCATTGAAGAAAGTCATGATCTGGATATCTATATCTTGGATCAACTCTATGGATCGCTCTCTGCCTTCGAGATTGTAAAACTTAGTGAGTAGTGCAATGGGAAGAAGGAAGAAAAATTCAACCAAGACTAAAGATGAACCTAAATCAAGCAATGCTAATGACATGGATGATGTGGAAGAAAACTTTGTAACAAGACCGAAGAAAGGTTCTTAAAAATACAAAGGTAACTTGCCCTTTAAATATTTTAGTTGTGGAAGAATTGGTCATTGTCAGATGATAATAACAAGAGAAAATATGATTATATGAGAGATGATGAAAAATAAAGACTATATGACAAAGATAAGTCTAAAATGAGTTATTGCTCAATGGAGACCTACTCCTTTGAAGATGAAGATGAGAATGAATCAAGTGAAGAATCATTGTTTTTAGCCATAGAAGAATAAGATAGTGAAAGGTCTAGTACTCCACTTGATGATAATAATAGTGAAAGTTTAATGATTGAGAAGACTACACTACATGCTAAAGTGGAACCTAAAGCTTAGATAATTGATTCTAGATGCTCAAATCATATGACAGGTGATAGAAAGAATTTTAAAGACTTTGAAAGGTATGATAGTGGATCAGTAAAGTTTGTTGGTGAGGAGGAAACATCTACCTATGGTAAATGAATCATAACTATTGATGGTAAGCATAAGACAAATGATATTTATTATATTAAAATTTTGAGACATAATATCTTGAGTGTGAGTCAGATGTGTATTAAAGGATACAAGCTCATATTTCATGGGTCCAGATGTGAGATTAGAATATTCTAGAAGATTGGTTGTAGAAGGCATAAGAACAAATGGGAATGTCTACTATGTGAAGAAAAATAGAGGAAGTAGTTGTTTGTTGGCTTAGAGCAATGAATTTTGGTTATGACACAAAAGATTGGGACATTGTAACTTTGACAACATGGTGAAAATCATTTCAACTCATGTTATGAGAGATTTACCAAAGATTATCAAACCTGCTTATGCAGTGTGCAAAGGATGTCAAATGGGAAAGTAGACAAAGAATACATTCAAGAACAAGGAATATTCTACTACAAGGCCCTTCAAGTTAATTCATACAGACCTATGTAGACCTATAAGGACAAGATGACTAAATGGTAAAAGGTATTTTGTGTTGCTTATTGAATGTTATTTTAGAATGACATGGGTTACTTTCTTAAGAGAAAAGTTTGAAGCATTTGATAGACTTAAGATATTCAAATTTATGGTTGATAATAAAATAGATGCTAAAATCAAGTGTTTGAGGTCTGATAGAGGAGGAGAGTTTACATCAAATGAGTTTGATAGATTTTTTGAAAAACATGGTATTAGAAGATAATTATCTGCACCTAGGACTCCTTATTGGAATGAAGTTATTGAGAGGGAGGATAGGGCTATTATTGACATGTCTAGAACCATGTTGAAAGATGCTAGGCTACTTAATGTGTATAAGAAATAAGTTGTGCATACTGTTGTATATATTATTAATAGGGTACAAGTAAAAGTGAATCATACAAAGACACCTTATGAGCTACGATATAGAAGAGAACCTATTGTCAATTATTTTAGAATATTTGGAAGCAAGTGATACATAAGAAGAGATGAAGAAGACTTGAGGAATTTTGATGCAAGATTGGATGAAGGAATATTCTTGGGATACTCTACAATGAGAAAGGCTTGTTGATGTTACAAAAAGAGGCTTAAGAATATTGTAGAATGTATGAATGTGACAGTGAGTGAAGAATGAAATCATGTCCCACTTGAACCTAAGGTTGAGATAGAGGACACTTTTATGGTTGCAAAAGAAAAGGAGGTTATGAAAGACAAAGAAGAGACAGACATGGAAGAGAAAGAACTTGAACAAGCACCTAATAAACCTACAAAGCATGTATGGAAGAACCATTCATAAGATCAAAGCATTGGAGAAAAAGACAAAGGAGTTCAAACAAGAAGAAGACTTCTTGAGGCTACTGAACAAGTAAATTTATGTTTTATATCTTAGGTGGAGTCAATTTTTTTGTAGAAGCTAGAAAAAATGAAGGTTGGATGAAAGCTATGGAAGAGAAGTTGAACCAGATTGAAAAGAATCAGACATGGGAATTGGTACCTAGACTGATGGACAAGAATGTGATAGGAAAAAAGTGGGTATTACAGAATAAGTTGAATGAAGATGGAAAGGTCACAAGGAACCAAGCATGACTAGTTTGTAAAGGGTATTCATAAGTTGAAGGTATAGAATTTGAAGAGACTTTTGCTTAGGTAGCTCTAGGATGGAATCTATAAGGATGTATCCTGCATTTGTTGCATATAGGAAATTTAAGGTATCTCAATGGATGTCAAGTTAGCATTCTTGAATGGATAACTTGAAGAAGAGGTGTATATTAAATAACCAGATGTCTTTAACTTTTCAAAAGTTCCAAATATTGTCTATAGACTCAAGAAGGCAATTTATGGACTCAAGTAAGCTCCCAAAGCTTGGTATGCAAGGTTGAACAGATATTTGTTGCAACAAAACTTCAAAAAAGATATAATAGATAGTAATATCAATTTCAAAGTTGAAGGCACAATAAATTGTTAATAGTTGTGTATGTTGATGATTTCTTTTTTGGAGGTGATGATAGTATTTATAAGAGATTTGCTGAAGAAATACAAAAAGAATTTGAGATGTAAATGATTGGTCGATTATCATTTTTTGTTGGTCTCCAAGTTACACAATCAGAAGAAGCTATTTTTATTTCTCAGGACAAGTATATCAAGGAGATGTTGAAGAAGTTTGGTATGGAGGATTGCAAACTAGTTGCAACTCCTATGACTATTGGTTGTAAGTTGAGTAAGGATGATGGATCTCTGAAAGTTGATTAGAAACAACATAGGTCTATGATTGGAGGGTTGTTGTATTTGATTACTTCAAGACCAAATATTATGCATGTTGGGTGATCCCACAATAGTAGGTTACACTTTTTGGCCATTTTTTACACTAAAATGAATATTTTGAAAAAAAAACTTCACTTTTTGACACCTAGTACTACTAAACAGTAAGGAATTTGAAGATGATGTAAATTAGTGATTTGTGGAATTTTGTCTATATATTCTAAATATTTTTTTTTCAAAAATATTTGAATCAATTTGTATTCATTTTTCCATCTCCTTCAATAACTAGTTTTTAACAACAAACAACATTTTTAAAGAGTGATGTGCATTCTATAGCGCATAATTTTTTTTCTACAAAGGAGAGAAAATTGGTTCTTTTGAATTTGGATTTGTAACATTGATATATAGGGCATTCAATTGGTTTCATAACAATATGTTGAATATTTTTTATTTTATTAAGTGTTGAAGTCAAATTAATTATAATTTAGACATTGGTGTATGTTTGAACTCATGACTTGTTCTGTAGGCATCAAAATTTAATTTATTTATTTTGTTGGAAAGAGGATATCATTACATAGGGCATAAATATTTTTTTATGAATTAGTTTACTATTTTTTCATATGTGTTGAATAAAGAAGTTGTTTTTAGGTGAAAAACCTATGTTTAGTAAAAAAAAAAAAAAAAAATCATAATAAACTTAATATGCAATATAATTATAGTCATTGAAAAGATTGCTTCGAGGACTACCATCCTACATTTTGGGTTGTCAATATTGCTCCATTTAAGCCTTAAACCAAAGCTTTGAAGGCTATAAAAAGCAAAAAATTGAAGAGATTGGGGGAGACATGCATAGAAAGCATGTTTGAGTGAACACCCCTTTGAACGAACCCTAAAGCCTTCGTTTGAACCCCTGTTCGATCAAACACATCCAACACAAACATTTTTATAACAGACGTGTGGCACAAACATGACTTATTTTAATAGTTGGCATTCTTACAAACCCGTGGCCAACCAAAGGTAATTTTTTATTTTATTTTAATTAACATTACCTTATAAATAGAGTTTTTTTCATTTTTTTAAAAACAAAATAGAATATTAATTGACTTTTTTTTGTTAGAGAAGGCATTTTGAAGTGATTTTTTTTTGTGTGAAATTCTTAAGGGCCATAATTTCAAAGGAAGGTGATGGGAAATAAATAGACAAGGGCAAATAAGACTTCTTGAAAGTATTCACTTGAGACGAAACAAAGATATTGAGAACAAAGAATGCAAAGATATTATAGAGATAAAACACACATGCATCTTTACTTTTCTATATAATTTTATATGTATCGCATGCCTAAAATTATCCTTATTTGATTTATTAAATATTTATTATTTATTTATTTAATATTTATTATTTAGCTAGTTGAGTGTTTGTTCTATCTTAGATTAGCAAACATTTAGAATTGGTGCATTAAAAAGAATCTTGTTTGAAGTGTTTGGTGTGGTTGCAAACTTTATGTGGTAGAACCCTAAGGTGTTTTGTGAAAGTATCATCTCCCCTCACCTTCATGGATCTTGGGTGTAAGAGAAATCACTAAACACATTCTTTTCTTTTTGTATAAGAGCTTGCCTTTGGAGAATTGATCTCTCTAAGGGGTACGATCCAAAATAGTTTTTCCCTCGGACTGCTATATAAAATATTAAGGTGAAACCCAAGATCTAATAGGCAAGTACCTTGCCAATAATGTCAATCTAAAAGGGGAGGTATCCACAATTATGTGAGGTATATAAGTCTCCAAGTAGGATTGGTTAAAGCCTAAGTGTCTTGCTAGGCTAGCAAGGTGTTAAGTCCCTGAGTACTGACTAGAAACCTTAATTTAGAGGCACACCCAATTGATTGAGTTTTGTTGGTGTCCTTCTTAGTGAAAGGGTGTAGCATCACACCCTCAAGTTACTGACCATATGGATCCCTTGAGATGAGACATAAACCCCTTTCTTAGCATTAAGCTACACATAGCTTTATGGGGAGAGAGTGATTGGGTCATCCTCTTAGTCCTAGAGGCCCATACCTATCCTCTCTTGCAAAGACAAGAGTGTACACACCCATTCTAGGTGTTCCTAACATTTGAGTTGAAGGAGATTCCAAGTGTGGGCTTGAGTTGGCTGTCATTGGCCCATGACCTTAGGATTAGGAAGTATTTGGGATGTCTTCGATTGTGATAAGACCAACAAAAATTGGGCTAACTTTGGCCTATAAACATACACACATTCGTATAAACATTATGTTAATCATACAATAACCATTGTGTCTTCTTGTTTGTAATTATTTGTTGCCATAATAATAATCAAACAATCTCTCCCTCTCTCCCCTTAAGTCTTTTTAGTCTCTCTCTCTCCCTCTATTTTTTCTTTATGTCTTTTTAGTCTCTCCCCTTAAGTCTTTTTAGTCTCTTTCCCTCTCTCCCCTTGTCTTTTTAGATCCTCTTAATTATTTTTACTCTCTCTCTCTCTCTCTCTCTCTCACACACACACACACACACACACACACACACACATTCATCTTTTGTGTGAAGAATGGGTTCAAAACAAAGAAAATCATCAAGAAGGAGTTTAGCCAAATTTAGATATTAGAGAAAATGAGGTTGAAGAACACATAGTTGAAGATAGGCAAGAGGTCGAAGTCAAAATAATGGAGGTTGGAGAGGGGTTAGGATCACTTCCTTCTACTGGTATGGATGAGCATATTGTGAATCTAGCTAAATAGGTGAAGAGAAATATTTCTTATAGAAATTCAGATCATTTACTTGAAATGGATGTGGATAAATTGAAATTTTTTTGTGAATGACCTAGACATACTAAAATGAGGTCAATGAATAAAAGTGAAAAGGAAATAATTTCTCATTTAAAAAATCTTGATACATTAGACAAATCCTAATTGTTATCAATTGTACTTGTTTATAATGAGTTAAAAGAGGCATTAAAGTTGTTGGGTATAGATACAATTAAAAAGAGGAAAAGTTCTTAGCTACAGAAAGCTATTGTTGATAATATTAAAAAAGGTTTGGGTTCCACTAGGAAAAAATTTTGATTAGTAGATAAGAAAATGTCAAGAAGGGTGATGTTGACATCTATACTAAATGAAAAATTCCCCCAAAAATACAAATCTCTTCACTTTCAACTAAGTTTGGTTTTAGTAGAGAGACAATATCAAAATATGTGAAAAGGAGAAATTTTTTGGATAATAGTACCTTTGAAGGCAATTGGAAAATTATGTGTAGAGCTCATCATTCTAACAGGATTGAAGATGTTGTTAGGAACTTGGTATCAACTTTTTAGAATGATAATACTTGTCCTTCCTCAGATAGTAGAGTAGTTATCAAACGTAGGATTGGGCCCAATCGTTATGATCTTCATGTAAAACATTGGTAAAGACACAACAAAACATGAAGTGTATGTGATGTTTTATAATTCAAATCCTCATATAAAGATTGGACAAACAATATTTGAAAGGTTAAGTCCATATTATGTGAAGATAAACAAAAATTTTGAAACTTGTTGTTGAAGTTGTTATATTGAAATTGATCTCTACTATCAAGTGTTTCAAAAGTTCAGAGAAGAAAGTGATGGTTTTAAAAACGCTCCTCCTAAGCGAACAAGTAAATTCATAGCACCCATCTTATGTGATAAATTAGATGATAATGCAACTAGTCAAATCGATTTCATAAAAGGAGTTTGTGAAACATGTGGTGCAAGCAAAAAAAAAATGAAACAAAATTTGGTAAAGAATCTACAATGTTAGATTTTGTAGAGGAGGAGATACCTATTGGAAGATTTATGAAAAAAATTCATAAATTGATACAACTATCCATACATCATGGTTTTTTTTTTTTCCCAATGGCAAGCACAACAATTTCAAATATTAAGAGACACTTTCTCACCTAGAACTTTTTTATCAATAACTTCGACTTAACAGAAAATTACTCTTTTGTACATCAAAAAGAGATTCAATCATATTATTACTTTTCAAAAAAGATAACTATTATGGTGCATGTGTTTTATTGACATGCGCAACTAAATTTGGATGGTTTCAACAGTACATTTAAAGCACGAGACATTAAGAAAGAATACAACTTCTATATTACTGATGATAAAGAGAATGACACACATTTTATAGAACATTGCACTTTAAGAAGTTTTTTAAATATTTGGCAAACAAGGGTATAGAAATTGATAAGCATTTTGGTTGGTCTAATGAACGTGTGTCACAATTCAAATCATCAAGACCGTTTTGTGCACTATGTAGATATCATTGAAATTACAAAATACCACATGTTTGGAGTTTCTTTGAGAGTGGGCATGGAAAGGGTGAACATGATGGTGCAGGAGCTTTTATCAAATTTGCTCTAAGAAAGAATCAAATGAATTATACATGAGATTGCATATGTTGGTGTAAGTTATGTCTCATAATTACACTTTACTTAAGTTGACTTAGGGTAATGCATTTCATAGGAGTTTGCATATGAGACACTTAGGGAAGTTGCTTGTAGGAGAAATTATACCTTTTGTGGTCTTATCTTGTTTTTACATTCCACCTTCGATGGGTGATCCACTTCTTGTGGAATATTTCATTATTTCTCCTACCTACCCTTGTTTCTCATTAGGTCACATGTCATGATCGTGTGCTCACATATCCATATGGCCTTGCCTTTATAAGAAGTCTCATCTTCATTGTATAGTTTATCTAGTTGATCATATTTTATATCTTCAAGAGAATATAATTTGTTCTTATCAATCTTTTGTCTCTCTTGTTTGTGCTATTAATTGGGCTCTAGATCTTGGTTATTTTTGACAGATTCTTACAGTATAGATGATGCACATGATATTGTTGAATGGTGTAAGAAACACTACATCAAATGACATCGGTACATCATCAAGAATGCACTAATACATTCCATAATGAGTGATTTGGGAGATATCATGTATGTGATCTTTTGTTTATTTTGGTTATCAAAATTTTCAAAATATTAAGTTTAGTATTAAATTAACTATGTAGCATTTGTATGTTTTCAAGATTTGGATAGAAGAACAATGCATGGATGCCAGAGGGTAGAGAAGACAAGATAATTATATTCTATCATGAGTATAGATAATCACCCATAGATATTGTACACCGAGGATTACTCATGTTTTTATTGCGATTGTATTTTGGGAAACTATGAAAACTGCATCAACCAAGAGCTTGGATATGTTAGTGAATGGATTTTGGTGCCACTAGTTGCTACTGACACATACGATGAAGATGGGGATGAAAGCTTTGAAGACATTCCTTTGATTTCTAGTGGTTATGACCATATTTCAAGATTGATTAAAAAAGGTACACATATTCATATCTCACATGCAACTTTATAATTTACATACGTGAAAATTCATGTGTGTGTGTGTGTGTATTCAATCTCTAAGACCTAAATTCTAATGGTTTAAATATAATTTATTTAATTTAAGTTTGAATTTTTCATGTAATTTTTTTGTGCAATAGATGTTTTTGCAGTCATAGTAGATGTTGAAAATATATAAGGTGTTAGTTATTATTTATTGTGTTGCACGGAAGACAGGAAGAAGTTAACAAAAACTTAAACAAAGCGATGGAATGCCATTTCTCATAAGTTCACTGATTCATGTGTAAATTATTTGAATATAAATTTGAAATTATTTTAAAATAAGTTGTGCATCTTAGGTTCAAAGTAATTTTAAAATGTTTGAAATATATTTTGCAAATTCTCACCTTGGAACTTGTTTCTCATGCAGGCTCAGTTGTAGTACAAGGGGCATATTTCAAACAAATCAAAACTGTTCAACATGGGATTAATTTGACTGAATGTCAAACTAATGACAAGGTATATCTCTATAGACACCTAGTAATTGTTGTCAACGTAATTCTTCATCTAGTTCCACATTCATTTGGATGCCAGAAGTGGAGACTAGATAGAAAAGATCACAAGAAAATATTAATTGTTATTGAAGATCGAGTTGAACCACTTGACGTGGTATGAGTATTTAGTTGTCATAGTAGTGTTTGAACTCATGAATCAAGCTTATATCTAGAGTAGTGTTTGAACTCATAGTACAATATCTGAACTCAAGAATGAGGTATAAAATTCAAGTCAAATGCATCCCCAGAGTAATTGTTTCACTTGAACACGAGGTATATTTCAAGTCAAATTCATCTTTGAAGTAATTGTTTCAAGAATGATCCCTTAAGACATAGGACCCCTTAGGACATCATCTCAGATTGGCCTGAAGTAAGAGATAAGACCCCTTAAGACATGATACTTAGGACCACTTAAGACATAGTAGTGTTTGAAATCATGATTTGGACTTCTAGTAGTGTTTGAACTCTTGTAGTAATGTTTGAACCCATGGATTAAACTTACAACTTAGTGTTTAAACTCATGAATTGAACTTATAACTTAGTGTTTAAACTCATGAATAGAGATAGAACTTGGGGATGCAATTGAAATGGATCAAGGGGATGTAATTATTGTGTCTTGTTCTTGACAATGATATATAGATTAAATTGACATCTATAAACATCTAATCTCAGAGATATAAACATCTATAAACATCATCAAATAAAATAAATATAAATATCTAATCTAGATATAAACATCTATAAACAATACCAAATAAACAACATATAAACATCAAGAACTAAATCTCAACAAATGCACATGTATCATCAAGCATAAATTATATCAAATGTACAGGTGTATCATCAAACATGTAATCAAGTCTCTAAATACATATCAGATGAACACATGTAAACATTTCTAAGAAAGTCTATATAAAGGTAAACATGTAGATGGATGTGCTCTAAGTGGTAGCTCGGTCATCATGTCAGCTATGAACAGAGCGATCCTTTGAGTGAGAGTCCTACTTTGATGGATGTGCAATAAATTCCTACAAATAGTAGAACACATTAAATATCAATAAATATACATGTGTATGCATAAAATCGTACTTGTTGTAAAAATAATGTATATGTGTACATGCATATATACAACAATCATATGTACATAATAATTTAAAACTCGCGTATTCAGTAGTAGGTGTCACATCAACTGAATCCCACCTATGCACATGCTCTAAACTTAAGTTGGGAGTAACATGATCTAGGGGAAAGGACCCAGTAGTCGTGCACCCTAACTTCACGCTTCTCAAAATCCTACTTGGAAATTTCGAATCACTCCGATTTTTTTACAGCAGCTTACTTGGCAAGTCCCCTGCTTATAACTAAGGTTTCAGGGCCACATCATCAAATATGATGCCACATCAGCATGCTTTTTGCCAAGGTGTCCAAAACAGCCCCCAAAAAAAGTGAGACCAATAGGCGTGCAAAAGAGACCCCAATAGTTGTGCAGCCGATGTGGCATCACCTGATTGGTTACTTTTTACAATATTAGTACATTTCTTAACAACTATTGGTACATTTCCTAACAACTGTTGGTACATTTCCTAACAAAAATTGATATTTTTTGTTTCAAACAATAGGTTTTATTTGTTCAATTTTTGGAACAAAAGGTATCAACAACCCTCACAACAATTGGAACATGCTCAACTACTGGGTCCTTTCCCCTAACTGTGCCTACAAATATATATAAATTTTTAATGTTACATATGTTACCTAAAAAACTAAAAATCAAATAAGTGAATGTTTTCAAATCATTTATTATACATGTACCTGAGTATCAGGTGTTGGAGTCCGTTCAGCTGATACCATCGCATCTACCACAACAATTGCATTTACATCTCTGTCTATGACCATCCATATGAATGACTAGTGTAGGGGGCTATGCATATGGGAGGGCATTGGTGTAGAGTTTAACTGCAGTAGCATCTCCATTAAACTAGAATGAATCATCCCCTGTAGTTGATCCTCGAATAAATCTAGGCCCTCTGATGTGATATGAACCTGGTCAACCTGTACCTCCCCCTCTATAGCAATGAAGTGGTTTGTTGGTGGGTCATGCAGCATAGAGTTATGAGAATGTTGTGAATGTTTCAGCATCTGACTGAATGTCGCGGCCTGCAATTCTCTAAGCACCTCCTACCTAACCTCATATAATGGTATATGAAGGCAGATGAAATTAGAAAGTATGCATGTAAGAGGTCCTCTACCAAATAATGAGACATCTACATCTAGCGAGCACTTCCTAAGATGCTTGCTGTGTCTTGTGGTGTCAGGATGTTGACAATAGAATAACGACCATCAACCAAATAGTTAGATGATGCACTTCTGGATGGTCCTGGTCGTGGTTGAGTCGTCATATATCTGCCCAGTCGATCAAAAGGAATGATAGGAGCAACAACAGCAATATCTCTGATGCTATCAATTTATTCCCCCTGGGAAGTAATGACCAACCAATCTGCTACGGGGGCGAGGGATGGGTATCGCAAGAAACCTATGACCAACCAAATATTTGTACACTAACACCCATCAATAAGATTTGTGATACGGCTCTCGATCTGCGACTCTACCATGCCCCTGTCCAAAATAGGTGGCTAGGTCAAGCTACTTGACTTTGAAGTCTAAATGGGCCTCAACATACAACTATTGAGCAAAGTATAATGGAATCTAGTCATTATTAGGATAACAATCGTGTGCAACAAGGAATTGAGGGTATACGATGTAGGTGACTACTACATCTATGCACCATGTCACCTAGTATGCTCTCACCTTCACCTTGTCCTAATAGAAAGGAAATATATCTCATTTGATAAATTCCCTGGGGATGTGGTGCTAGATCTCATTGAGGAAATATCACCTCATACCTCTACCCTCAATTGCCTAAAAATGGCATCTACAATCTGAAGGGAATAGGAAGTATGCTGATCTAAGCGGTCTCTAATAAACTTTAGGCTTGTTAAAATAGTCTAGCATGTATCCTCATACCCACCATCAGTAAGGGGTCATTTACTATATCTCTCAACCTATGTATCTTCTTATCAATATAAAGAAAATATCACCATACTCAGGCACTCCCTCTTGAGGTGCAGGTGTTATAGGTGGAACCTAATCAACCATCTAGAGGTGTCATAAAGTTACAAATTATGTAATTGTACATGTACACACATGTAAAAGCATGGAATTTACTCTACACTATTTTTAAAAATAGGATATTAAGAACTGCATTTACATTTTATTCAAACTTCATGCCCATGCCCTAGATTTTAATGAATATATTTTAAGGTTTTTAAAGATTTTTCTAGAAGATTTTTTGTTTTTTTGATGGGTAATGGGTCGAAGCCGATAAGGTGTACATACCCTACCCCCTTGTGAGATTTGAACTTGTGACTTCTCTTTCAAGAGCACAAATTCTTCACCACTAGGCCAACTCAGGTTGTACTTTTCTAGAAGGTTTATTAATTTAATACAAAACTTTTTTTAAGGTTTTCTATAAAAGTTCTAAAGTTTTGTAAGATTTTTCTAAGGTTTTCTCATCTAATACAAGAATCTCTAATGTTTTTTAAAAAAAATCTAAGGTTGTCTAAGTTTTTCTAATTTCTAAGGTTTTCAAAGATTTTCTAAGAATACCTAAGATTTTTTTAAGGTTTTCTCTATGATTTAAATATGCAGTTATTTATCTAAGAATACAAGAATACAAAAATAGACATATACTTGCCTAAATAATTTTAAAAATCTAACAAGAAACAAAAATATGCAATAAACAAACAACATACAAGCAAATTTTAAACAAGAAAGAGAAGAATTTTGTGCACTTGGTATAGTAGAGCTGAAGTGCCAGGTGATATAATGTGCTCACGAGCTTCATTGACCAAAAATCGCCAGGGGGGTTTGCTCTAACACCTTGTCACCTTGGGCATATTTACTATTTGTTGAAAAAATCGGTTAAAATGGGGTTCGCTCGAAGGGGGTATTCGAGTGAACCCTTTAAATTAATGTTAAAATATTAATTAAAAAACACCTTCATTCAAAGGTCGTTGATGCCATAGGTACTATGCATAAGTTCCTTATTTCCAATGGATCATTTGTTTTATTGGGCCCCTTTTTTTATGATCATATCATTTCTCCTATACCGCCATGCATCAAGCAGAAGAAGTTTTAAGAAGGCATTTTATTCTTGTATGCGACGGGCCCTTGTTTTGTTGCCATGTGCCTTTCATGGGCATTTTGGTTTCATTTTTGTAGTGGGATCGCTCATTATCAATTGGGTTTTCCATGCGTCAAATCTGTGGGCATTCTCTTAGAAAAAGGAAAGACAGAGTCTAAAGCCCCACCCAAGTGCCATGTGTTAGGCTTGCAGACCTTTTTGCAGAAGGAAAGGAGCAGGAGGTTGCATACAACATTTGGTGGCCATGTGGTAGTGAATGATATCTTGAAGAAAGGTGACAAGGAATGCAGAAACTGGGAGATGGCCGTCGATGACGAAGATTAACTCTAAAGATAGAAATCAATTAAGAAGTCATTCGTTGGTTGAAACAATTACAAAGCCATCATGACATGTCATGAAGATGAAAAAGAAAAATAGAAAGTGGCACCAGTTATGTGATCGAGCAAGTAAGGCAGTTACCTGGAGATCTGCGTCCATATTTAGGAGGACTTTAAAATTAAAATTTTGGATCATTTTGAGGGAATTCACAACTCAGAGTAAATTTTGATGTTCTCTATACTTTAGCATTTTATTTCTGTGTTTTGATATTTCAGACTGTGCCAACTTTTGGCCTCTCCATATAACTCTTTATATTCTATGATATGCTTTATGTCACTTAAAAGGAAGACTGATATCTTTGCATTTGTTTTAAGTTTTTATAATTCTAAGCATAAATTCAATTGGTTGATTAATGTTTTAGACTCTTTCATTTCAATTTTTGGTTATGTTGAGAATATATTATACTGATAGTGAATCTATAATGAATGCTATGATAAGAAAAGATAGCTTACCCTTTACATTATACATCTAATGTGTAGTTTATTGTGCTTCTGAAGTTGAGTTTTGAAATTCTAGCGCATCACTTAGACTAGTTTAATTTTTAGTTTTCTCTTCCCTTTTCCCTTTCATATAATGAAGAGTCGGCTTCTAAAATCCTATAGGTCGTTCACTAAGGTGCAATAAGTCCCCTTCTTAATGAAATTCCCATATGCTTGTTGTCTTAGAAGCAATTATAAGCATCAATAGTTATTTTTTTGGCATGCCTGGTGGGACCGATATTTTCTTTATATAAAGCAGGTGTATGAACCATAGGCCTGTTACTAGAAGCCAAACTGCATTGAATCCAAGTTTATTGGTACCGCCTTTGGTAGAAGTCTAGCTTAAATTATCAAGAGGAGGCACGCAAATCCTAGTTCAAGCCCCTGTGCAAAGGGTCATTCCCCCTCCTTCAAATTTTGTCACATGGAATAGTCAGAGTCCTCTTATCCCACTTGTGCCTCCTAATCAATGGGATCCCATTCCAGCTTCAACTCTCAAAGCCTTGCCAAAATTCATCAGAGAAGATTCCAAGACTTGGGCCGCAAAATACTTGCAAGATGTGGTTGATGTGTGCACTGTGCACAACGTCACCCAACAAAATGTGGCATTAAGACTACTCATGGATTCCTTTAAAGGAAAAGCTTAGGATTGGTATCGATCCTTGCAACCTAATTCAATTATTGATTGGGATCATCTTGGGGATCGCTTCTTTGAGCAGTTCATTAGAAAAGGGTGATAGATATTCCTTGCTATAAGAGTTGAAAGCCATAAAGCGGGCTCCTCGGGAGGCTGTTACTGATTTCAACACTAGATTTCACAAAACTTGGCAAATAATTCTTGTCACTGCCCATCCTCCTGCAGATATGACATTTGTCTTTTATCTCAAGGCGTTCAACTTTGACATATCCCTCACAATTCAATCCCTTGGCAAGAACACACTCCTAGATGCATATGAACTTGCAGTTCGAGTGAAAAAAAAACCTGATTGACGTTGGGAAACTTCCTCAAAGACCTCTCATGCTAATCTTCCTTGAATTATCATGGAAATTTCTAGAGAAAGCACCTTCGAGCATATCAACTCAGCTGCAATCCATGTATATCTATCCTAATTCCCAACAAAGTAATGTTGCTGCATCATCTTCTTTGGCAACCGAGGTAAATGATATGAAAAATTTGTTGTGGACCTTTTCAAATGAAATAATTAATATATACAAAGTCAACAAGAAGCTCCTGCAAGACCCGCGTTCTAGAACTATCAAGATTGAAGGCCTCTATATCAATAGAATCAGTACCAGGGCGGTACTAAAGCTACTCAATTGTAGCCAACTAATTAGTTTGTCCCAATCGCGACTCCCGTACAAGCTATACCTCTGAGTCAAATCAAGGAGCTATTCGTAGGACAAAATAACTTGGTGTATGACACCAATTCTTGGTGCTTGCCCTGTAATGAAGCTCACATGCCAAGAAATTGCCCAAGGGGAAATCTACAGCAAACGGTGGTAGAGAAACGAAGCCAAAGAATTAATCTTGACGGTGGGGTCTATGCATCCCCAGGGATAGACAATGTAGTGCTCACGACACAGATGTAGGGCATGTCTTTAGAGCAAGATTCCAAAATCACCCCAGACCATGTGCTTTTCTCCTAGATGGAAGATGAGGAAGTATTGTTTGCTAATGATGTTGCTACTTCAACCTCAAAGGCTCCTCAGGTGCAATCTGACTATAACCCTCACTCGAAATGTTGATTCACAGGCGACCCGATTGTACAACCTAAGACGGGTCTGGACAAAGTTCAAGAATAGCCTGCCACGGTTCCTTCTTATTAGAGACCTAAAGAAATCACTTCCTACAAACCTAAGGTTCCAAAGGTGTCTATCCCTATGACCCTTAATGTTGTGGAACAATTGAAAGAGGATCCCACAAGTATGTCCTTATGGGATATTCTCATTATTCCAAAGCAAAAATATTTGTTGCAAGAAGCGTTGGGCAAAATGGAGAAGAGTCTGGCTAAACCTATGATGAAGCTAGCATTTGCAAAAGATAGAGTGTTTGATTCTAGGAATCCAGTGTGTTCAGCTGCAGTGCTCACAAATCAAGGAGAGGTATCTACAGATGAAAAGGTAGATAAGCCTAAGCCAACTCCTTTCTTTTTAACTCTAATTGTTGGGAATAAATTGCCCCATAATTCTATGATTGATTTTGTGGCTAGCACCACGATGATGCCAAATCAAATAGCGGAAGTTCTGAAACTAGAATATGAATCTTTAGATAAAGGTGTTATGTAGCTAGACAAAAATAAAGTCCAAGTTATAGGTATAATTAGAAAGCTTTCGTTGACCTTGTATGCATTCCCAAGCATCACAGTTCCTAAGGAGGTTGTAATAATTGACATTTCCCCCACCTTCAGTCTTTTCCTGTCAAGGTATTTCACAGCCACTATAGGCGGATACCTTTCTCTAGATTGGTCGCACCTCATTTTGAGAAGTAAGCATGGAGCCAAGCTAAATATTATGTCCAAGACATTGCATTCTAAACATGTAGTTGATGAAGCCTTTATGAGCTTTTAGGTGACCCACACCTCTATTACTAAAGATGAAATGCAATGTGTAGTGTTGTTGGAAGATGAGGAAGTAACCAGATACCAGACACCTGAACAAGAAGTTTTCCTAAATGAGTTCATTGAATCAAACCCTTTTGGAAATTATCATGCCACTAGCATCAGGATGTATGCTATCTTCAACGAAGATCAAGTTATCCCTAAGGTCTCCAAAGATCTGTGGGATGGAAAAGAAGAAGAAGAGCACTTGGGTTCTAAGCTTTGGACCTTGTATTTTGATGGAACGAGATGTAAAGTAGGATTTAGAGCCAGTATTTGCCTAACCTCTCCGTTCGAAGAGAAAACCCTGAGATCTTTTTGTTTTTAGTTTCCTTGCTCTAATAATGAAGCAGAGTCCAAATAATTAGTGCACAGACTATGATGGTATGATGAAAGAACAAGGATCTGGTCAACTACTGAGAGGGGGGGTGAATCAGTAGATAGAAAAACTGATAAAACTTCACCAATCTCAAAATCAATCTCTCAAAGTAAACTTAGAACTATCAATGCAATATCTCTGTCAAGATAAAAACTGTGAAGCTAAACTGGTTGACTGTTATAACAGATAACAATAAACAACTTGAAACTCATAACCATTCAAATATTATTACTGACATAAGTAAAACTTCATATCATATTGTTGCCGGTTATCATGACTTATCAAAGTGGATTAAGTAGTTAAACAAATCAACCATAATAAAATATAACCACAAAAACATTAACCACTTGACACAATATTTTTGACGAGGAAGCCCAAATGGGAAAACCATGGTGAGATGAGACTCCCAAGATAACTATTTGAACTCTTTTGAAGTTCCCCCTGTTAGGAGCCAAGCTTGTTAAAGCTTTTACAAAAAGTTCCGTTAAAAACCGATCCTATTAGGAACCACCCAGTTAAGGGATCGACTATAATTCCTTATTAGAAGCAATACCCTGTGAGGAGTAACCTTTGTAAAGTATTTAAAATCCAAGCTAATGGATCACCTTGTTAGAGGATTTGAATAACACCAAGCTTGTTAGAGCTTACCCAGTTAGGGGATTTAACTGTTGTAATTGTTAGAAAACAACAGGAGTTTGTTGATCTGTTTGAATAGTACTTCACTTGCTTGTTCAGTTCCTTTTCATGCTCCTATTTTCCTTTACTCAAACTGCAGATACATCATCTGGTTCGGCAACCACACACTCAACTGATATTTGCCAACACTTAAACAAAGACAACTCATCGACCTTATAAACAAATCAAGTAGGTTGGTAACACAACAAAAACCTAATTCTCTCATAGAGATTACAAACAAGTCAGTTTAGGTAATGACCATTGGATTACATAACAATCTCTACACATCATTCAAGAAAGCCTTGACCGCTCCTTGATCACCGCTTCATCGAGCTTAGTAACTCATCACACGCTTAAATGCATTACATGCAGTATACTTTCTCATTCCCAAGACAAAAAAATGGTTACCTCAACGTGCCAAAATCACTTTGAAACTCTCTTCAGATAATATGCATGCGTGTCATAAGAATTACCACTCATCATCAGATCATAAACCAATATAACCAATTCACTAGACTTAATCGATTAGGGTTTATCAAAACAACAGGTAGGGTTTACCGGTTCAACTCTCCAATACTTAGCAATACCGGTTCACTCCACATACTAACCTACTGGTTACAGTTTCCTTTCACTAGCTCTTCCTACCGGTTACAAAACAACATTACAACAACATCATTAACGGTTAATTGACATCAATGACAATATAACAGATCATGAATTCAATCTTCATGCAAATGCCAATAGACTAAGCCTTATTGAACATATGGGTGTCAAGCAACTAAGAGTCCTTGAATATTTTGAGCTTGTGGTGAAACAAGTCCGAGGTCAATCTGCAATAAAACATTTCTGGATGTGCTCATATCAACATAGAGTATGGGATCTTATATAAAGCTTTGAAGCTTTTAATATTATGATAAATCTCAGATGGCAAAATGTGGTGGTCGACTGACTAATATAGTAGGGTCCCAATTTGATCCCGCTTTTGAGTTGCTGAAAAATGAAGATGTTGTCTAAGTGATTGTCAGACCAACTATTCCAAACAATGATCAAAATTAGTAAGTGCTTGAAAATGACGAACAAATAGCCATGTTCATCCAACAATCATGTAAATTTGTTGAACAATTATAGCCCAAATTGGCTAAGGCGTATGAAAATAAAATCATTTAGCTTAGAACTAATAAGCTTCCAAGGGTGCTGATTACTTTGGAGAACATGTTTGACTGTGATGAAGCTCGAAATGACAAAAGGAAGTTCACAACAAACAAGGGAGATTATACTTGAGTTGAAGGTAGCAGAAGGGAAGAAACTAAAAGTGGGAAAGAATTCTCCCCAACGTGACAAGGATAGGCTGATTCATTTCTGCAATAAATACAAAGGAGTCATTGCATGGTCATATGATGACCTCAAGGGATATAACCCCTCTGTCATCTAACATACAATCAAGCTAATAGAGGGAGCCAAACCCATTAGGCAAAAACATAGGACGGTTAATCCCAATATCGAGTCCCTTATGGCTCAATAATTGAAGAAGCTAGTTGACTCCCTGATAGTGTACCCAATTAAACATATCACTTGGGTCTCTAATCTGATTCCAGTTCGCAAGAAGAACAAAGATATCCGCCTCTATGTATATTTTAGGAACCTGAATATAGTTTCTTTAAAAGACCACTATCTATTCCCATCCATGGAGTAGATCTTACAAATAGTGGTCGGGTCAGAGATGTTTTCCATGCTTGAGGATTTCTCTAAGTATAACCAAGTACTTGTTAAAGAAGAAGATCAACACAAAACTACGTTCACTACTAAGTGGGAAATGTTTTCTTATGCTAAAATATCGTTCGGATTGTCCAATGCGGGAGCTAATTTTTAAAGAGCCATGGACATAGCCTTCTAGGAGCTAATAAATAATATTATTCTTATTTATCAAGATGATTTAACTATATTCTCTAAGAATAGGGAGGATCACTTTGACCATCTAGAGTTTCTCTTCTAGAAATGTTTGGAATTTGGGGTCTCCCTGAATCCTAAGAAGTGCATATTTGGAGTTCTGCAAGGAAAACTGCTAGGTCTTGTGGTGTCCAAAGAAGGGGTTTCAATTGACCCTGATTGTATAGAAGCCATTAGAGGGTTACCGCTACTCATAAACAAGAAAGGTGTTCAATCTTTCCTAGGAAAGATAAACTTTGTCAGTAGATTTATCCCTGACTTTGTTGGAATGATCAGACCCATAACCCTAATGCTTAAGAAGGATCGACCCTTTAAGTGGAATGATCAAGCAAGGAAGGCCTTTGAGAAAGTGAAGGAAGTCATATCTTCTACCTCAGTATTGGTCAACCCGAATTTCTCTAAAGATTTCATTATGTATGTCTATAGTAGTGTGTTCAGCATCGCCATGGTTTTAGCTCATAAAGATGATGAAGGAAAAGGGGAACACCTAGTAACATTCCATTCCTGAACACTAAAACGCTACAAAGTTAAGTACAACTTCATGGAGAGACAAGCCTTTTCCATTGTCAAAGGGTTGAAGAAAGTTTGGCATCTAGTTTCTTGTAACAAAACTATAATGTATGTCGCACACCCCCACGTGCGTGAATATATCATGGAAGGGGAGATAACAGAGAAAAGAACTAACTGGATTAACAAAATTTTAGAATATGATATTGAATTCAAGCCCACCAAGGTAGTATAGGTAAGGGGGCTATGTGAATATATGCTCAGGAACTCACATCCGGAGAAGAAGAAGATCAGTCTGAACATGTTTTGGTTAATGAGGTGGAATCAATGGATTGTTGGGTCCAAGACAAGACTAGGTTCATGCAAACTAGAAGATACCCTCCAAATCTTCCTCCTCACAAAAGAAGATTCTATAGGCTACATAATAGTGGTTATGTGCTGGTGGAAGGCGTGCTTTTTAAGCAAAATTTTAGTGGAGTCCTCTTAAGGTGTGTAAGTTGGGAGCAAGCTGAAATGATTCTCCGTGAGTTCCTCCAGTAGGAAAACATTTTTCTTCAAAGACCATTGTTACTAAAATTATGGGTGCCGGTTATTTTTGGCCTAACATGTTTAATCAAGCCCACTTGCTGGTCAAAGCATGTAAGGAGTGTCAATATTTTGTGGGCAAAAAAAAAAATTCAGCCATGCCCCTTATCCCTATTGTGGTGGATGAGCATTTTGCACAATGGGGATTAGATTTTATAGGCACCATTAACCCCTCATCTAGTGCTAGGCATAAATGGATATTGGTAGTAATGGATTACTTCACTAGATGGATAGAGGTAGCCCCCTTAAATATTTCACTAGATGGACAAAGGTAGTCCCCTTAAAGAATGCAATAGAAGCAAAAATCCTGAAATTCTTGAGAGAGCTGGTTGCAAGGTTTTGCTCCCCCAAAACCATTATCTCCAACAATGCTTGAGCCTTTTTAGGTTCTGAAATCTGCCAGTTTGCATTGAATAATGGGATATTCCTCAAAATGCCTTCTAATTATTACCCTCAAGGAAATGGTCTTGTTGAATCAACAAAAAAGAACCTTATAAGGCTAATTAAAAGAATAGGCTCAGAGCATAAAAGAGAGTGGCACAAGAATCTGACACATGCACTTTGGGCCAACCAGATCACTCCCTAACAGATCTTGAAAACCTCTCCTTATGAGTTATTCTATGGAAAGGAAGTCGTACTTCCTATTTCCATGGAAATTCCAACACTGCAATTACTTAAATCTCTAAAGGTTGAAGAGAATGGAGAAATGGAGAAATGGAGGTTTGATTGGTAGAATTACTTTAATTGGAAGAACATAGAGAAATTTCCTGGGAAACAATTGATGCTAGACAACAGGTGGTTAAAAGATGGTTTGATAAGAAATCTTCTCAACCCAATTTTTAAATGTGGGGATCTAGTGCTGAAGTACAATGAGCGTACTACCAAGCTAGGACAACACCAAAAATTTGACTCTCTGTGGGAAGGGCCATACCACATTATTTTGTGTAAATAATCAAATGCATTTTAATTGGAAAATCCTAGTGAATGGGGTTCAACTCAAACCATTTTGTTAGAACAATGAATTAATTAACCTTGTGAATAGTGTGTAAAGTGTAGATTTATGTATAGTTGGGGTGCTTAGGTCTGAATAGTAACAAAAGGTAAGTCCCCACATTTGATGCAACAAAACAAAATGCAAGCCAAAAGAGTAGTATTTACATATTACAATACAAAATGGCTCTTAGGCCTACAAGCATAACTATTATGGTATATGATGAAAGAGAAACAACCTAATATATTTATTCTTCTTCGTCTTCATTGGAGGAAGACATATTATTTGCAGGAGGTATTAGCACAAGTGGTCAAAATTTAACACAAGCGACAACATGAGCATGTGGGGCTATAAGATTCTAAAAATTCGTATACTGGTCCAAACCAAAGATAGGCTCTACACCCATGAACCGCATCAAAAAATGTCAGGTGATAGAAAATTTCTCTCAATGCTGCTCTATGTTGGTGGTGCAAAAACCCCCAAGAAATATGATCCAAGGAGCCACCTCTCCAAGGTCATTGTAGAGCCTTAGGTCCATAGCCATAGGAAATCCAAGGCCAATAACCGAGGAATGAACAATTTTCTCTAGGTCACCAAGAAGGTGCTTTGGGAACACTTCCCTGGTTAGCAAGATTATCTTACCCTTCTATTCTCCTAAGTCCAATAAGGAGGCCACAAATTGGGAAGCACTCTTAGTATTTACTTTATATTTGTCCTCCTCAATGATGAAGTCATCACCCAAAATCCACTTGATGGCCATTATCCCTAAGGCATGCTTGAGTTCGGACATACGTATTAACCTATTATTTGTAATCTCTCCCAGAAAGACCAACTGCGGCTTGGAGATAACTAGCCTAATGGGCATATCTAGCAGCATCTTGCCTATATAGGAAGAAAGCTAGCAAAAGTTGATAATTGACTAAGTATTTTACCTAAAAGCTAGCCTTGGTTGGTTTTTAGTTAAAATGCACGATTCATTTATAGGCCAGGCCAAAAATTCCATATGGTAGTGGTATAGGGATCCTATCAGAAAAAAATCCTCAGAAATCTAACTTAGGATGAGGGATTGTGTGCAAAGCCAAGCTGGCAAAAAGATCGTGAGCTGGTGGTGACATCCTTGGAAAACACAAGTCATTGGCAATGTCCTTGGAAAACGCAAGTCATGCGAACACGAGCCATGCATCCTACCATAAAGGTTTAAATCTGCAAGAAATCGAGTAATAAATAATTTTCATGAAGCTCAGTTGTCCAAAAATAAATGAAAGGTTTGTGACAAAAAACATACTCTCTACTTGTAGCTCTCATTTCCAAAAATCCGCCTTCTGAGAATAGAAAGCAATAAAGTATTGTGGTGAGGTGGTATTCTTGCATCAACCATGAATTAATCTTGCATGAAAATCCTAAATATTGACATGCTTTGAATGTGATGCTTTACCATGCAGTTAATCTAAGGTTACCGTGAGGTAAAATGGGTTTTGTTGAAAATAAGTTAAGAATTTAAAGTTGGTGTAACATTGCAGGCAAGGTTTGATTGTTGCAAGAATGGAACAAAAAAAAGTTCATTCAAATAATTTATAGAGATTATCATGATGCTCGAAAGAACTTCAGCTGAAGGAGAAGGACCTTCCACTCCCATGACTGTCATTGACGTGTTTGGGTTTGTTTCTTATGCTTGTGCAAAAATACTACAGAAACTGACATACCCACATACCAAAACAACTTCAAAGGTAGCTCACATAAACACAACCCTCGTAAATGATGAGTTTGATAATGTTCATGACCCTGACTTGCAAGAAAATCCAAAACCTCTTCGTGAAGGTGCTTGTGCAAGAATGTAGGATAAAATGAAGAAGAAATATTTAGAGACTTTGGGGTTTTTTTTATGATTTTGTGGTCTCCCACAATACATGTTGCCATTTGTCCATTTTTGTCTAAAATTGTTGCATGCAAGCATCATGAATTTTCATGCGAATACTAGAGTAATTCAAGGGAAAACTGTGCAAGTAATTATGAATGCTGCTAGCATAGATGAGATGCTATGTATCCCGACTTGAGAAGTAGGTGTAGAGTGTTTTAAGAAAATAAAGATGGAGGAGTATTGGGGTTTGAGTAATGATGGTCTTAAATCCTACAATAGTGAATTACAGATAGCAGCAAGGGAATCACCAAAATTTACTTTGAACATTAAAGCTTTTAATCAAGATGTGTGGGATGTTTTCTCTATGTTAGCTTTTGTGTTCGGTCTTGAGCTCCACATGGACCTAGCATTTAAGTTAAGGAAGCAGAAGGTTCCTTTCCATTTTGATTTTGTAGACATCATACAAAAGGGAATGCTTAGAGAGCTCATATATTATGAGTCAGAAGTAGGTATCTCTCTTTTCTGGCTCACATGTTTTTGTATCAAAACCCGATTTTCTTTAGCTGGTATATACAATTGTCTATAGTAGATGAGAAAAGGTGGAGAAAGCTAGTGTCAGCCCAAACTTACATTTTTTCCTCTATGTATGACTATTATACCTTCTATGATTGTTTTTTGATTCCTATTTTAGAGGATTTGAGTCATGAAAATCCGTATACCCGTTTCTCCCCTAAGAAAGTGGAATAGATGTCCAAATCAAAGACCCCTTGTGATTGGTTTCTAAGAGAAAATGTTTCGATAATAAGAGTGCATGGTTTTGATGACTAGCCTTTCCATCTTCCGACCTACCCAACTAATAGAGTTCTTGCCATAGAATTATTCAGACAACTCTCAATTGCCGATAAGGTGTATGGGTTAGGTAAACATCAAATTATTTGTATGATGTCCCTAAGTCTTTAGGGACTATCGCTCTCCCAAGGCAGAATGATATTGTTGAATATATTTTGACTACTAAGATGGCACATTTGGGTTTAATTTTTATTCAGGATGAATGGCATTATGATCTAGACGACTATTTATCGGATCAGAAGACCAAGGTCACACATATTTCCTAACCCTATTGGGGGAGCGTCATAGTCCGTTAGTAGACTCCTTGGATATTCACATAGACCCTGCCAATATCACAATGTCCCACCTTGAAAGGCCTAAGTGGATATATTTTTTATGATATAATGAGATGAATGAACCCTACAAAGAAAATTAACACAACCCTCCAAAAGAAGATGAAGTAGAATGGTTGGCGGGAAAATAAAATTGTAGATTTTTGGACCTTCCGACAAGAGATAAAGGATCTTACTCCTGAATTCCAAGCTAATCCACTAGATGATACATTTGATGACATCTAGAATCAAGAACATAGTGATACTGAAGAATATGAAGAGGAAGAACCAGCTTGTGAGCTTTGGGAGGTGAAGGAAAAGAATATCGTAGTAGAATTAGGTGTTACTCAGGGCTTTGAGGGAGAGTTTCCTGTAGTCCACAAGACGCATACTCTTCTTCCATAAAGGAAGTCCCAAGATACACAACCTTCTCAATAGACTTTTGAAACCAACAACCTAACATCAGATAAGAGGCAGAAGATGAGTAATCCACAAGACAATTTCTAAACAAACAGTGAAGTCAAGTCCAACTTTGTCTACGGTGAAAGCTCAGTTACTTTTTGCTTCCCCTCTCCTTTCTTCTCAATCTTTAGTCGGATCCCCAATACCAGCCCCACTAAATCCCAAGTAGACAATGTTCTTGTAGTGTAGTCTCCTATCCCTGTTCAAGTGCCCATTGCTATGGCTGCCACTACCCAAACACTTATGTCACCCCAACTATGAGCATATCTTTTACAACCCCCAGGATGATTCCTTCTTTTGTCCTCCCAGTTTCCTCACTTTTCTCTGTAGGTGTATCTCCATTGTACCCTTTCAAACCCTGTAGTCTAGCCCAACGTTTTCAATGTCTAAACAAAGTCTTGTGCCACCATCCATGTTTGCTGGAAAAATGTAAAGTATCCCTCCTTTTTCACCATCGATGCTAAACTTGCCAAGACAAGCTCAATATGGGTGTTTTGTTGTTCTGATCCCTTTTTCTTTGCCTCCCAGGCATCCCGTTGCCACACAATATTTTCCATCTCTAGTTAATTTTAAGAATCAAGTAGATGCTACTAGAATGGCTCACGAAAAGCACGCACAAAAGAGGAGAGACAAAGATGTTGTCAAACCTGCAAAGCCATTTTTTGAGACTATCTATGATGAAACCCACCGATCCATCATGTTTGCCACAAAAGTGCCCAATGTAATCAGGACAGAGGGCCAGATGAAACCTAAAGATTATACAATTCATTTTGTGGGCATCAGTATGAGCCAAGCTCCCGCCCAAGACAAGGTGGAGGTAATGGAAGAAACACAAAAGATAGTGACAATATATTTCTTGAAAGTTTCATGTCATCTTGAGAAAAGAGAGGCAAAATTGAAAAACATGAAAAACACCATGGAGCTCCTGAGAACAAGAGAAAAGGCAAAAGACTTAGAAATTGCTCAGTTATCTAAGGATATTGCTCGATTAACAAAAGAGTTGCAAGAAAAAACTCTAGCTTTATCTCAACAGAGTCAAGATGAGAAGGCCAAATTATAAGAGCAACTCAATAATTTAGTAGCCTAGCTTAGGGATATTCAATAGGAGAGGGAAAATTTAACCAAAGAATTACAAAGCAAAAATCAGGAAACTGCCCTACTGAAAGCTAATCTCATGGATGTAACGTGCATCCAAAATGAACTTCAGAGTATTATGGTTGAAAGAAACTTATTCAAGACTGGATTAAACAAACATCAGGTATGGTTGGCAAAAGAGAAGCAAGCCAAGCAAACATTACATGACCATCTATGAGATCGAATGGCCGAACTTTCTCAAGTCCATCAAGAACATTCTTCTTTCTCTGCTACTCAAGTTCAGTTGAAACAAGATTTGATCTATAAGCAGTCACAATTTGATAAGGAGCTTCATGAGGTTTGGGTGGAATTTGAAAAAGAATGGGAGGCCAAGGTAGTGACAGAGTAGGCCCTTCAGAGGATAATTTTTGAGCCACAACAACAAAAACTAAAGCTAGAAGGAAGGGTCGAGAGCCTAATCATTGAGATGGGATCAAAGGATTCTTAGATTAGCATGCTCCAAACATCAAACACGATAGATGCTTCTAGGGCTGATATAATTCCCATTGTCCAACAATTGTACACTTCTCATATTTGGAAAAAATTAAAGCTATTGTTACTTCCCTCTTGCTAGCTTTGAAGTTCGTGGCAGACATACATCGTTTGAGCTCAGAGGTAGAAGTTGTTGTTGAACAAACCCTGCAAGATTTTGCATTTAGAGTGCCTAAATTCAGATTATTACTTGAGAAATTTTACATGATGTCTGATGATATGCATGTTGTAGTAGGTGTGGTAGATCGCAAAATTGCAGCTCAAAGAGCTTATGAATTCATAAATTGTAATAGGGTAATCACCCATACTAGAGATTGCTTGGGTGTATTAACAACTATCAGCTCCCAGCTCAAAAGAAAATTTGAATATTTTGTGCATATTGGTCTACCATCTGGGTAAGTGCACAAAGATGGTGTGCAAAAAGGGGGGAAAAAGTGGACACTTTTTTTTTTTTTTTTTTTCTTAAATCAGGTTAACCTGAACTTGGAGGCGAAAGTTGAAAGTCATCCGCTCAAGATATGAAGATATTCAAAGAACAAATATTATAGTACTCTGAATCTAGTTTGCAAACTACTAAATTTTTTTTAAATTGGATAAGATTAAGGGGGTTCAAATCCTCCGCAAACAAAAAATAGACCTTGATTTTTTTTTATAAACATAACATAGTGTCTGACGTGCACATCAAAAAAGTCATAGCTATATTTAGTATTTTGACAAATCCTTTGGCAAAAAGATAATTAAGAGTGAGAACTAGAAGTTGTGTATTTTTTGTAATTTTTTGTTGAGTATTTTTTTTAATGATTTTTCCAATCGATCACATCCTAAAAATCGGGGTACCTATTCGTGCGCGAAACATAACTTGCACCAAAACAATCAAAAATATAATTTTTTTTAAAATTGTAAAGAATCAAGTGCACTATAATAATTGAACCAAGGGAAATCTCACAAATGCAAGGTTAGATTGAATCAATGACAAAATATATAAAACAACCAAAAGATCAAAATATGAAACAACCTTTATACCTTGCCAAGAGAGGATTCTCTTGTTCCTCCGATTCAAACTCTTGTTGAAGCCAAGAATGCACCTCTTCCTAGCTTGATATGATCGGTCCAATAGGAATAATGTGGTTGGATCTCCAATATTGTGCACAAATGGAATATGATGGATGGATGAGAGAGGATGGATTGATAATCAAAGGATGAAATGGCTAAGTATGGATGAGTGCAAATTTTGTATAGTAAGGGTATGAGGATGATTTATTGGGCACAAACTAGCAGCATGGATTTACTAAACTTGGAGATGAGATATGAGGAGATGGAGTCCTCAATTTATAGGAAGAGAGGAGGAGAAATGGAGGGCTAGGATTGACCCAAGATGGAGGGCCAGGATTTCTTGTGAGCCCACACAAGGCCCAAGAGGAGATGACTCGACAAGTGTGGAGACCAAGAGATATGCCTTAAAGGAATTCCTTGTCTCCACACTCCTTAAGGCTCATTGGGAAGACTTCCCAATGTGCCTAGGGAAGAACAAGGAATAAAATATTCCTTGAGGGAGAGAGATGAAGAATTAAAAATTCATCAAAAATGATGTTCATGGGGATTGGAGGAATAAGGAAGAATTAAAAATTCCTTGGAGGATGGGATGCCTAGAAGAATGTGAGATTTTGAAAATCTCACATTCACCTAGGAAAAGAGCATTTAAGGAAGGTGGTTGGGTGGAAGGGACAAGGAGTTGACTTTGTGGCTAATCATGATGATTAGCCACTAGCAACTCATTAGGAGAGGGATTAGAAGAATGATTAGGTGGGATTGGGTAGATAAGATTTGTAGGAGGATTTGACTAGGAGAGAGAATGAGTGGAGGGAATTAAAAAGTAGAAGAATAATGCTAAGTGAGTTTAGGGAGCTTCTAGAAGAATTCATTAGGTAAATGATGGATTAGGCAAAAAGGTGATTTGTAGGAATCACCTAGACTAATTAATTAATTAAATGAGGAATTTGAGGAGACTTAATATTAAGGATCTTTAGAAGAATAAAGGTGGATTGATTTATTAAACAGACTATAGTGACAACATTAATTATAATTAATTAATATTGAGGAGGAATTAAAATTGGCACAATTAATAAATTAATTATGTCAAGAACTTAAAATAATTAAAATAATTATTTTTAAGTGCCTACATTTTGCCCCTCTTTTATGCAGCGGAAAATTTGGCGGTGGGTAAAAGATAGAAGGAAAAAGAAATAGATGCCCCAACGTAAAGCGTGGGAGGTGTATGCCCCCTCGAGAATTTTGTCGATTTTTTTTTTCTTTTGTAAAAAAATTGATGAAAAATTCTTGAAATGAAGAAGGAAGAATTTGGGTGGAGGAGATGACTGAAAAAGAAAGAGGGAGCAGATGTAGAAAAAGTAGAGGAGCAAATAGAAGGAGAGAGATTGCAAAGGGAATGGGCCCTCAAGGGGGTCCATATAAGCCACAAAGGGCCCAATGAGGAGTCATTGTTACACACAAGCCTTGGAGCCAATCAGAGCCTAGAAGGAGAGGAGAGATGGATCGCATTCCCACACGTGAGCATCACGCCAAGAGGATCCAAAGGTATGATAGACCCACAGGCTATGGACCATTGGTACGTAGGACTATCCTCCTTTGTGGATTTTTAGGTTTAGGGTAGAATTAGGGATTAGTTTAGGGCCAAAATTAGGCGAGGTGGATGCGCTGATCGTCATTTCAATGCGTGTGCCTATGGGTTAGCGTGATTGCTAGTGATTAGCATAGGCACTCACGGGTGAAATCCAGATAGAAAGGAGTTTTGGGGGGAACTGGTGTTTAGCGCGTGCGCGCATCCGTGCAGGCGCATAAGGTATTACGCGGGTGCTCGCGCTGTTGCGCAGGTGCTTGCGTTGAAGGAGTTTCCAGGTTAGGGGTGGGATAGGCTAGGGTGTCTGTTAGCACGTCCGCCTACAGAATGGCACAAGCACCATGGTTGGGTGTGAGCGAGGAGTGAATCAGTGCATGTGTTGGGGAAAGAAGAAAGTAGAAATAGGTTTAGAATTTTGGGATAGGTTGAAGGTATGAGTACACCCGAAGGTAGAATAGGACTTTAGGACATGGAATAATGAATTGGATTGTTAGATGCAGGATGAGTTGGGGCCGTTGGCTTTGAGGGAGCATTGACCTGCTACCATGAGTTTATATCGACAGTTGCGGCCAGATGAGTTGGAGGTCTTAGCTGCTCTAGGGTTGCATTTTGTGGGCTAGTAGCCGAGGATAGGAGCTCATACTGTGATGATGACGACTTTAGTTGAGAGGTGGGACAGTAGGTATAACACCTTCCATCTACCTACTGGTGAGGCAACAGTGAGTCTTCTAGATGTATGGAGGATCTTGAAGATCCCTGTTCGCGGTGTCATCCCAGAGTACCATTTGGATGCAACAGATTTTTATCTTCAGGAGGTTTGTGAGTATGAGACCCTACCGATGCTGGAAAGGAGTAGGATGCACTTGGGTAGGGCGATGGGTATTCGACATATTCCTTGTGTGGTACTCGTGATTTGTGGATTTTTTTTGCAGACGGATTATACCGGATCTCGTTTGGCATGGATTTCCTATTGGATGGAGCAGGTGCCTTTATTTCATGGTACATGATGGCATGCAGTATGCCTAGGGAGCTGTGATGTTGGATCATTTATATCATGATATGCATTTGGTGGTGTACATGGAGTATGCTAGCTTGTCTATGGGAGTGACACTTCTCCATATTTGGGCTTGGGAGCATATTGCGGTTACTCAGCCACTAGGTGTACAGGACAGGCGGGGCCATCGGCCATATGTAGATAGGTACAAGGGGCTGCTGCATTACACTCGGATAGGGTCTATATGGTTTTGGCACCAAATTCTTAATGAGCTTATGCAGTTTACATGGCGACCATTTTTGGGTTGTGAGAGATAAAAGGGGGATTGGCAGCTACACTGGGATGGAGTGGAGATGTGGATGTTTGGTAGGTCAGTATACATCATGGAGTATTATGCACTGTATAGAGTAGAAAGATAGCTTGGACAGGTTCAGGACATAGTGGAATACATCCCATTATATCCTTGGATTACATGAGAGGTAAGATCTTGGGGCCCGATAGTGAGTCCATTGGAGGGCAGGACCAGTTTTTCAGACAGTGTCACATTTGGTCTGGGATGAGCGGATGGGGGCACATGAGGATCTAGGGATGACAGGGGGATACGAGAGCTAGTGGGAGGGGCACTTTCTAGTTCTTACCATTCTTAGGGTTTTGGAGGAGGATGAGTTGCAACTGGCAGTAGATCAGGTAGTCGGCAGGGAGGATGATGGACCATGTGAGAGAGTTGTGGTTGGTGCAGGGTGTGGTGCTGGGGGATAACAGAGGAGGGTTAGGGTTGTATGGAGGAGGGATCCTGAGGAGGGAGAGGGAGAGACAGGAGCAGTACCAGTAGGAGAGGCCATAGAGGGAGGGGTTGGTGGGGGAGAGGATGTTGTACCCATGGATATTCCTGAGGAACAGGTGGAGGGTAGGGAAAGAGTATCACATGCTAATCTTGACAAAGTGCAACATGAGAGAGACACAACCCAGGTGAGGCTCCTCTCCCTTGAGGATGAGATACAAATAGAGAGAGCTAGGAGGGAGAGCGTGGAGGCAGAGGTGGAGCGGTTGCAACGGGAGATAGCAGATTTGACAGAGAGCCTCCATATAGTGAGGACAAAGGTGGATGCTCTGAGGGAGGAGAGGGAGGAGTCTGAGCGGATATTAGAGGAGGCATGGTGGATGTTCTTCGTCAGCAGGATGATGAGCTAGAGGAGCTATGGGGCCGAGTATAGAGGGCAGAGGAAGATGTGATACGAGTTTGGGGGGAGAGGGATGCAACTCGTCAGATGTTGATTTCTGCAGGGCTTGGGCAGATGTACTCGAATATGATGCAACAAAGGGATAGGGTGGAGAGGGAAGTTTGGGAGGCAGGGTACTACAAGGGACTATATCATGGAGAAGTACCTACGGCATAGCGAGCAACCTCGTACACTGAGAGTGTGTGATCCCATAGGACACAGAGTTAGCGGCCCACACAGAGCCAACAACCAGGTGGATTGGTGGGTTTTAGGCCATCTAGAGGAGGGGGAGCAGGAGGATCAAATGGAGGAGGTGTAGATGAGGGGGGTGGAGAGATAGGAGGGGAGAGCTAGCTCCATTTTGGCTTGTGTATCATATTTTGACCCTTCGGGGTGATCATTGTATTACGACAGACATATTCATCTTTTTGAGCTTATATGTATATATATGACCTGGGGCGGCAGATGATGTGTGTACTTTAATATGATGGATTCTATTTATTATTTTGTGATGTGATGTATGGATGGTGATTATGGATATGTTGTGTTGACCTATTTGTAATGCAGTGTGGATGCTTATATATGTGTGCTTATGATATGTTGTTGATATGTTTATGGATGCACGATGAGTGATCATGTTTTTGATGTGTATATATGCTACATATGCAAATGTATGATGGATATGTAATGCAATAGTAGATGTAGATGTAAATGATTTATGATGAATGATTAATTAGCGTAGATGCAATCTATATGTGGAATGAATGAAATGTCATTTATACATATATTGTAATGTAAATCACCAATTCTATGCAAATGATGTGATCTAAATGAATAAGTAATGTAATGTAAACTAAGTGGATGAATTAATGTTCTCTATTATAAATGGATAATACAACTTAAATGACGTATGCAATGAAATCTAAGTGCAATCTATGTGGTAAATGTTTATGAAAAATGAGAATCTAAATGAGTAGTGTAATGCAATGAATAAGTAATGTAACCTAAATGAAATCTATATGAATAATGCCACCTATGTGGATAAAGTGAATGAATAATGCAAAAAGGGAATATGCCGGTAGTAATACACTGATCTTAGATAGAAAATAGAAGAATATGGAATAGTAGGGGGGGGGGGGGGGAATTGAGGACTCCATGGGATTATTAGATTAGGACTTTATGGAATGATGATGAGAGTTGTGCACAAAAATGTGGAGAGCCAACCTAGTTTGATATTGCCCTAGGTAACCTGCACCATGGATTATAGGAATCAGGATGCCACAAGAAAACCAAGGCGTGGACTGACTCACAATCAAATGGGAATTCCTTACACACAGTTATGCAAGTGTTGAGAAACACTAATACAAAGTTGTGGGTATGTGGAAGGAAACCTTCAAACACACCAATACCTCTTGTACACGAGAAGGTAAGTGTTGATAAACACTAGTACCAGGTCACCAATTTATATAAGAGAGATCCAAAACATGCCATGCTATGAAAATATGCCCTAGTATGCACCTATTGTAAACATACCTGGCTATGAAAAATCCGGGCAGTCGTAGGGCAAAAGATGCAAGTCTAAATGAAAAATCCAAGAAATCAAACAAGTCACCCATTCATGACCAGCTAACACCTCTGGCCAAGAGTAGGATTAGGGTGGAGGATTAAGATGCTAGGTGAGGGAAGGATTCATCCTTAGGGAAAAGGACAAAGCGGGTGGACTTTTGGATTAGGCAAGTGATCAGATGGCCTTGAAGATTAACTTGTGGACTTAGGTTGTTCTCAAGATTTCATGAAGCTCACAGAGAGGCACAAAAGCTTAGTTTGATGGGACATATTCATGATTTAGGCAAAGACTCATCACCATGCGCATGATTTATTTGAAGGTGGGAGGGGAGGAATGTTTCATTGGGTAGATTGGATAGTGAGGGTGATGGAGCACCGACCTAATAGACAATGGATCCAGATTATTTACCTTGGCGCCTGCATGGAGGTTTTCACCAAGGTACTTGCCCATAGCGCCACAAAGTGGTTTTCATTGATAGAAGAATTGATTTTATTTATTTTTGGTGTCACAAGGTGCCTGTTGTTGAACACAGAGTACCACTGAGATGGGGGGTGAATCAGTGGTTCCTAGGTCTTTTCTTTTTTTGATCTACTTTGAGAATATCAAGTGTGCACTTAATCACATAAATAGTCAAACCGGTAATATAAGATAGAAAGACAAAGTGACCATGCATATAGAAGCAACTCACAACACTAGATTTATGAGGAAAACCCAATATGGGAAGAACCTTGGTGAGAAAAGCTTCTAAAGTCTACTGCTCCAATCCAACCTCACAGGTATAACATAGATTTACAAAGATTTTAGGGCACCAACCCAAGGAGCACCAACCCCTACACTTTTAGGGCACCAACCCAAGGAGCATCAACCCCTACACCAAGCTCCGACTTGGAGATGTATATTGAAATACTATTTGAATGCAATTTAGGCTTCTTATTGCAAATGAATTCTGCAGCTCTTGAATCAATTAACTCTTTGCTATTTTTTTTTTCTTTTCACACACAGTTTCTCAATACACTGTGTCACACTAGGATGCTGCCTGCTCTTCCACGCCTTTGAAAAATACCAGTAGAATCCTCTTACCGGTCTGGCTGCTTACTCACTCTTTAACTCAATTGACACCCTCAAGTTTTCTTCTTCTAACTTCTCTCCTCTCTCTCCTCTCCACAATCTTCTCTGCAACATCATCCCACTCTGTTCATTGCTCCAGTTTCTTATAAAATGATTTTCTGCCAAAAAGCAATTCAAAATCCAGGCAGTTAGGGTTTCTTCACCATCCTTGAGACAAATCCAATCCAATCAGATCTTGCAGGATCTGATCACCTTGAAGTTCATCTATTCATCTTCGTCATTTCCGTGCCTTTTAAGACACATTTTACAGACAAGGGAAACACGATCCTTTATATAGATTTACATCTATCAAATTGCTATTAATGCCTTTGTTGTTTCCTTCTCAAGGTATTCTTTCAATCCAATCTTCTTGCTTCGATCTAGGTGCCCACTACTCCCCTAATCTTCCTCTGTCATTCCTTCCTCCTCGAGTCGCAACCAGTCTGATGCAATCCCTTGATTTGCAATTCCTTCATTAATGGCGAATATCAATTTCATTGACCTTGTAGATGAAACTTTACCAACCACACCCTACTTTCCACCTCAGCTTCACATGACATCACACTGATCAAGACACGGCCTTCCCATGTTCAGTCAGTTCGGCAAACACATACCGGTAAAATCCTTTGCTAGTGTTCTTCTCCTGTTGACTGGTATAACATCTTGTATCGGTTGCACATCTTGACATTCTGCCTCTCCCTCATTAACCAAGCATCTAGCTACCATGCTCAATCTCCATCGGTTGACATCAATGACAACTAAGTGCCAAAAAGTCAACAATCTCCCCCTTTGGCATTGATGTCAACTTCTCACAGTCGACCCATATCGGTACATTTCTCCCCCTTTGACATAATGACAAAGGGTGCTTGTTCACTCCCCCTTTGGTCCACACAATGCTCCCCCTAAGCCACACAAACCTTTCTAGGAAAATGATACAACTCCCAACTTGTGTTGGAGGTACTCAAATGTGCTTATCGGTAGTGGTTTGGTGAAAATGTCTGCCACTTGTTCACTAGTAGGAACATAGTCCATTCTTACCTCTTGTCCTTCAACCTTCTCTCTGAGGAAATGATATTTGATTGCAATGTGTTTTGTTCTCGAATGCATGGCCGGATTCTTTGCTATGTTGATTGCACTCAAATTGTCACACCAGATGAGAATGGGATCAGTGATGTCCACTTGGATATCATTGAGAGTTTGCTTCATCCAAAGCACCCGAGAGAAGCATGTAGCAGTAGCAATGTATTCAGCTTTAGCAGTAGATAAGGAGACTAAATCCTGCTTCTTGCTATGCCATGAGACCAACTAGTCACCCAAAAATAATGCACCACCGCTTGTGATCTTTTTATCATCAATGCATCCTGCCCAATCGGCATTAGTGTATGCTTCCAAACCTATTTAGGATACCACAAACCATAGCTGAGCGTTCCTTGTAGATACCTAAAAATTCTGCTAACAACATTCAAGTGTGACTGCTTTGGTGTAGCTTGAAATCTGACCACCATGCATACTGCATGAACAATATCCGGTCTTGAAGTAGTTAGGTATAGTAGACTGCCTATCATGAATCTGTATAGAGTCTGATCCACTACTGGTGATTCATCATTCTTACTTAATTTGCTGCCAGTCACCATGGGAGTACTTACTGGTTTGCAATTTTCCAGTTGGAATTTCTTCAACATCTCCTTTGCATACTTGACCTGTGAGATACACCTTTATCTTTCTGTAGTATCTACAAGCTAAGGAAGTAAGTCAATTCACCAAGCATTGACATCTCAAATTCTGACTGCATCTGATCAACAAACTCTTTGTAGAGAGTATCCTTGTTGCCACCAAAGATGATGTCATCTACATATACAACCATAATAATCATGTGATTCCCATCTTTCCTTATGTACAAATTGTTGTTAGCACTTCCCTTTTTGAATCCCCGCTCCTTTAGATACAAATCCAATCTTGAGTACCATGCTCTGGGGGCTTGCTTTAAACCATACAAAGATTTCTTTAACCGACATACAAATGTTTCATCATCATGCAACATAAATCCTTCTGGTTACTCCATGTATACTTCTTCTTCTAAATTTCCATTTAAAAAAACAAATTTTACATTCATTTGGTACACTTTGTAGCCCTTGTAGGCAGAGTAAGCTAGAAACATCCTAATTGCTTCTAATCTAGCCACCGGTGCAAATGTCTCTTCAAAGTCAATCCCCTCTACCTGAGAATATCCTTTGCATACTAATCTAGCTTTATGTCTCACAACCTTACCTTCTTCATTCATTTTATTATGGTAGACCAACTTTGTGCCAATGATGTTCTTATCTTCTGGTCTAGGGACTAATTCCCAAGTCTTGTTCTTCTCAATTTGGTGGATTTCTTCTTCCATGGCATCCATCCATTCTTGTCTCTTGCTAGCCTCAATGAAAGTTTTGGGTTCAACTTCAGTCATGAGGCATAGGTTGACTTGTTCATCATTTTGAGCAAGTCTTCTTCTAGTCTGCACACCATCACTCTTATTTCCTAGAATTTGCTCTTCCGGATGATTCAACTGTACATACCGGTTGGGAACCTTCTGAGGTGCTGCCTCAGGTTCAGTGTCAGATTGAACATCAATATTATCATCAGAGTCATCATACTAGTTCATGTGTGGTTGACATCCTTTGTGCATATCCTCATCAACTCTTACATGCACACTTTCAACAATTCTTCTTAGTCTTTTATTGTAGCATTTGTAGGTCTTGATGTTTGACGAGTAACCAAGGAAGATCCCTTCATCACTTCTAGAGTCAAAGCTTCCCAAACCATCCATATCTTTCTTAATGAAGCATTTGCTTCCAAAAACTTTGAAGTATTTGACTGATGGCTTCCGGTCATACCATAATTCATAAGGTGTCAACTTGTTGTTTGTTCTTAATTGAACCCGGTTCAAGGTGTATGCAGTAGTATGAACAACTTCTTTCCAATAAGTATCCAACAGACTGGCCTCATTCAATATAGTTCTGGCCATCTCCTTGACTGTCCTGCTCTTCCTTTTTACCATACCATTTTGATGTGGTGTTCTAGGAGTAGAGTATTGCCTTCTAATTACATGTTTTTCACAATAATCTTCAAATTCATTTGATGTAACTCTCCACCCCTGTCTGATCTTAGACATTTTAATTTGTACCCACTTTCATTTTCCACCATTTTTTGAAAGATCTTGAATCTTTCAAATGCTTGTGATTTATCTTGCAGAAAGGTGACCCATGTCATCCTTGAGTAGTCATCAATAAAAGGCATGAAGTATCTTTCACCGACAAGTGCTCTTGTTCTAGCTAGACCACATAGATTTGTATGCACAATTTCAAGTGGCTTTGAGGTGTTGTGTTCCTTTGTCCTGAAACTTACTCTTGTTTGCTTGCCTTTTGCACATTCATTACAAAATGTGTTTACTGACTTGATGATGGGTGGAATATTCCTCACACACCCCTTTTTGCTTACTACAACCAAGTTATCAAAATTTATGTGGCCTAATATTTTGTGCCACAACCAACTTTCATCTACTTGTCCTAACATACATTGGGACTCACAGCATTCCTTCAGATTGTAAACATTTCCATCAGTTCTCTTTCCTGCTGCCACCATTTAACTAGTACTGTCTTTCTTTATCTGACAACCGGTTGAGTCAAAGGTGAATTTGTAACCTTTTTCACACATCTGACTTACACTTAGAAGATTATGTTTGAGGCCTTCCACATAATATACATCATGTGCCTTTAGTTTTCCATCAATGCTTAGTGTTCCTTTTCCCTTTATTTTGATGGAGGAATTGTCTCCAAATCTTACCGAGCCACCATTCCAATCTTCAAGATTAATGAATTTTCTTTTGTCACCAATCATGTGGTTTGAGCAACCACTATCTACCACCCATAGATTTTTCCTCTCAGCATGTAAGGCAGTTTGCACTATGAGACTTGATTCTGCCTTTTCCTTTTCTTTTTCAACCTAAACCGGTTTGATTTCCTTCTTGTTGTCAGCTCCTGTATTCTACTCAAGTTCAAATACCAATCTTTGATTAGGATTTTCCTTTACTTGCTTGATCTTCTTGTTTCTGCATAATTTGGCTGTGTCCAAATTATTGACAGTTATAGCATTTTATGTTTTCAATAAAGGAAGCATCCTTGATGCTATTCTAGGCTATTAGTTGGTTCTTCCTACAATCAAAAATCTTATGTCCATATCCATTGCATTGATATCGAACAATATTCATATCTCAGAGTGCATTAAAAGAATTTCTACTTTCAAAATTCATAGAAGGTTTATTGTTTAACCTACAGTCAGCTATTATGTGCCCAAATTTATTACACCAGTAACAGTAACCATGAAAATTTGATACATACCGGTCATGTTGTCTTGGTTCTGAATGGAACTGCCTCATTGGGGGTCTTCCATTCATGTTGTTGAATCTGGTAAATCCTTCTCAGTCAATCCTAGCATTCCTCCTTGGATCTGCAAATTTGTGCATGAAATGTGACCTCCAATTCATTTTTGTATGCTAGTTTGGATGTTGATTTCCAACAGTATCAACATATGTCTTTTTGTCGGTTTCCTTGCCTACAGTGGATGTCTTCTTTTCTTCTCCTTCAATTGAAGAAGTGAACATTATCTCTTTGTTGGATTTACCTTTGTGGGTTCATCCTTGACCAACTTCAAAGCCTAAGCCACATGTGTCTTTGGATTGCTTTTGTTTGCTTAACATCTTATCCAAAGCTTCAGTGTTGCCTTCATACTTGCTTCTTATTTTTATTTCTTCCTTGCTTTGTTCAAGCTCCTTTCTGAGCTTTATTATTTCTACTTCCAGCTTCTTTCTTTGTCAAGTCAAGGGTTGTAGCTTCACCTATCCTCTTAGTTTCTTCTAGCTGCAACTTCAAGTTAGATATGATTTGATCGGATTCTTCTAGAGACTGCTTCAAGAGATCTTGTTCATCTACTGCAACAAGCTTAACTCTCTTGAGTTCTCTTCTTGTTTTACTTAGTTCTTCAAGTGCACTGATAAGTTAACTCTCCAAATCCACTTCATCCTCAACATCCTCTTCTTCCTCATCTTCAATAGCAGGTGTGTCAAATGCCATGAAAAGGTTTACTTTTTTGTGGTTCTCATGGTCATCATCTTCTGATGCATCCTCATCATCTGTTGTGTCATCCTCAATGGTATATAAGATGTTTTGGTTTTGGTAGTCTCTTCTTCCTTGTCAGTAGTCATTCCTTTCTCTGTCTTTGCCGATAGATCTTCTAAACTCTCTTGACTCATCTCCACCAGTTTCTTTGTGAGGACAACTTGCAGCAAATTGTCCTACCTTCCCACAGTTGAAACACTTAAGTGGTAGCTTTCCTTTGTATCGGCTTGATCCTCTTTTGAGCTTCCTAACAAAATTTGATACTTTAGCATTAGAGTCTTCAATGGATTCTTTATGAGTAACAACTTCTTTCCCCTTTTTGGTGGTATTGAAGGCAGCTTCTTTTCTTGAGAAAGCCTCACCGGTTGTTCTCATCTCATAGGCTGTCAGGGAATCAAATAGTTCATCCATAGTAAAAGTCTTCAGATATTTGGCTTCTTCTATGGCTGACACTTAAGTATCATATTTGGGAGTGAGAGATCTAAGTATCTTTTTGACAAGAATTTCATCTACAATCTCTTCACCAAGTCCTCTAATAGCATTCACAGTTTCATCAAATTTGTGAAGATAATCTGCAATTTTTTCATCATCTCTTCATTTTGATGCTTTCAAGTTGGCTCCTTAGAGTTTGAAGTTTGGCCTCCTTGACCTTTGCATCTCCCTCAAACAACCTCTGTAACTTGTCCCATGTTTACTTTTCCAAAACATATTGCATGAATTTGACAAATTCATTATCGGACAATCCACTCAAGATGGCATGTTTAGCCTTTGTATTATTTTCATACTCCTTCTTTGCATCCAGATCAGTGGGAGGAGTATTAGGAATGACATACCCATTCTTTACTGACATCCATACATCAAAGCCAAGAGATGAAATTTATGTCTCCATTCTTCTGCTCCAGAAGGCATAGTTAGATCCATCAAACATGGGGGCTTTTGAGGAAGCAGACTCACTTCTTGCCATTGTGTTCAAAGTCCAGAATGTACCCAAGGTTTAGAAATAACCAGGAACCTCACTGTGATACCAATTGTTTAACACATAGTACCACTGAGAGGGGGGGTGAATCAGTGGTTCCTAGGTCTTTTCTTTTTCTGATCTACTTTGAGAATATCAAGTATGTACTTAATCACATAAACAGTCAAATCGGTAATATAAGATAGAAAGCCAAAGTGACCATGCATACATAAGCAACTCACAACACTAGAATTAGGAGGAAAACCTAATATGGGAAGAACCTTAGTGAGAAAAGCTACTGAAGTCTACTGCTCCAATCCAACCTCACAGGTAAAACACAGATTTACAAAGATTTTAGGGCACCAACCCAAGGAGCACCAACCCCTGCACTTTTAGGGCACCAACCCAAGGAGCATCAACCCCTACACCAAGCTCCAACTTGGAGATGTATATTGAAATACTATTTGAATGCAATTTAGGCTTCTTACTGCAAATGAATTCTGTAGCTCTTGAATCAATTAACTCTGTTATTTTTTTTTCTTTTCACACACAGTTTCTCAGTACACTGTGTCACACTAGGATGTTGCTTGCTTTGCCACGCCTTTGAAAACTACTGGTAGAATCCTCTTACCAGTTTGGCTACTTACTCACTCTTTAAATCAATCGACACCCCTTCTCAAGTTTTCTTCTTCTAACTTCTCTCCTCTCTCTCTCCTCTCCACAATCTTCTCCGCAACATCATCCCACTCTGTTCATTGCTCCAGTTTCTTATAAAATGATTTCCCACCAAAAAGCAATTCAAAATCCAGGTGGTTAGGGTTTCTTCACCATCCTCGAGACAAATCAAATCCAATCAGATCTTGCAGGATCTGATCACCTTGAAGTCCATCTGTTCATCTCCATCATTTCCTTTTAAGACACATTTTATAGACAAGGGAAACACGATCCTTTATATAAATTTGCATCTGTCAAATTGCTATTAATGCCTCTATTGTTTCCTTCTCGAGGTATTCTTTCAATCCAATCTTCTTGCTTCGATCCGAGTGCCAAATACTCCCCTAATCTTCCTCTGTCATTCCTTCCTCCTTGAGCCACAACTAGTCTGATGCAATCCATTGATTTGTGGTTCCTTCATTAATGGTGAATATCTGTTTCATCAACCTTGTAGATGAAACTTTACCAACCACACCCTACTTGCCACCTCGACTTCACATGACATCACACCGATCAAGACACAACCTTCCCATGTTCAGTCAGTTCGGCAAACACATACCAGTAAAACCCTTTGCTAGTGTTCTTCTCCTGTTGATCGGTATAACATCCTATACCGGTTGCACATCTTGACATTCTGCCTCTTCCTCATTAACCAAGCATCCAACTACCATGCTCAATCTCCACCAGTTGACATCAATGACAACTAAGTGTCAAAAAGTCAACACCTGTTTGCCAGGTTTTCACCAGAGTGACGATCTTTTTCTCATTTTTATGTATTTTTCATGATTTTTAAAATTTTTTTAAATTTTTTTTAAAATTTATTTGACAATTAATGGCTTTCTGAGGACTAGGCATAGAATCTTTATAGGTGCATGATATTCATTGGATCATCCAGAGGATCTCCTTCAGGAGTAGCTAACTGATAGGCCTCCGATCCATATTTTGTTGTGATTACATATGGTCCAAGCCAATTAGGCTCGAACTTGCCTTTCTTTTCTCTTTCTTGAAGGTTTTTCTGATTCTCCATGAGGACAAGATCACCAATTTCAAATTCCCAGGTTCCGACCTTTTTGTGGTAACTCATGCGTAGATGATTCTAATATACTCGGAGATAGTTCAAGGCCTTGAGGCACCTTTCATCTAACAATTCTAGCTCTTGTAGCCAAGCAATTTTGTATTCTTCATCTGGTAGGATATTTTGCTGCGATACCCTTAGAGAGGGGATCTCGATCTCAAGGGGGAGGATGGCTTCAGAGCCAAAGATAAGGGAATAGGGGTTGGCACCTGTGGGTGTGCGAATGGAAGTGCGGTAGGCCCACAAAGCAAGGTGGAGTTGGAGGTGCCAATCATGACCAAATTCATTAACTGTCTTTTTGAGGATTTTGATTAGGGTTTTGTTAGAAGCCTCAGCTTGACCATTACCTTGTGGGCAATATGGGGTGGAGAATCGAGGTTGGATGTTGAATTTCTGGCAGAGTTCTTTGACATCCTAGTTTTTGAATTGTCTGCCATTATCTGTAATGATAACTTTTGGGATCCCATATCGACAGATCAAGTAGTTCAGGATGAATTTGGATATCTGCTTACCAGTGGTGAAAGTAAGAGGGATAGCCTCTACCCACTTGGTGAAATACTCGGTAGTGGTGATAATGAATTTATGCTCGTTGGAGGATTTAGGGTGGATTTTCCCAATGAGATCAAGCCCCCACTATGAGAAGGGCCAGGGTGTAATGAACAACTGCAATTCTTGTGATGGCGCATGGATCTTGTCGCCATGTTGCTGGCAAGGGATGCATTTCTTCACATAGTTATATGCATCTACTTCCATTTTAGGTCAGTAATATCCTATTCTCAAAACCTTATTAGCCAAGGTGAGCCCACTTGAGTGTGCCCCACAGATGCCTTCGTGTACTTCACGTAGTGCCCATTCCGCCTCTTGTTTATCTAAACATCTTAGGAGGGAACCATCAAAATGCCTTCTGAATAGGGTGTCTCCAAGGATAGTGTAACGAGCACATCAGTGGATGAAGGTTTGTTGTTGGGTTTTGGGAAGGTGTGGGGGAATGGTGTTGTCTTTTAGGAAAGTGAAGGTTTCTTGGTACCAGGGGGATTCAGGACCAATGAGTACACACACTATTTTGGACTCTGGTAAATAGTATGCCGGTATGAATAGTTGCTCAACCAAGAACTCACACTTCTGACTATGTGCTAGCATCTGAAGGAGGGAGCCAATGGTGGCCATTGCATCTATAGCCCTATTGTTTGTTCGTGGGACTTGATCAAACTTGATTATTGTGAAGTGGTTCTTAAGATCTTCAACCATGCTATGATAGGGGAGATGTTTGTCATCTTTTTTTTGGTATTCGTCATTGACTTGTTTTAAGACAAGTTGGGAATCACCATAGACTTGTAATTCCCTTATCTTCCACTGGATAGCCAAGCGTAGTCCTGTAATGAGTGCCTCATATTCTGTGATGTTGTTGGTACATGCAAAAGCTATCTTGTATGACTTTGGAATGCAATCTCCTTGAGGTGTGATCAATTGTATTCCTACCCCCAATCCATTTTGGGTGCAAGAGCCATCAAAGTATAACTGCCATGTGGAGGATACGGTGACAACCATAATGAATTCATCTGGTAGTTCTGTAAGAATAGGATGGTCACCCACAAATGGAGTGTTAGCCAGTTGGTTTGTGATGACTTGGCCCTTGATTACTTTTCTATCTACATATTCAATGTCAAACTCGCTTAACAACATGACCCATTTAGCGGTTCTGCCAGTGAGGGTAGCTTTTGACAAGAGATATTTAAGAGGGTCAATCTTAGCAATCAGTTTTGTTTTATTGTTCATCATATAGTGTTGGAGTTTCTATGTACTAAACACTAATGCCAGACATGCTCTTTCAATGAGGGTATAATTGAGTTCATACCCCACTAGTGTCCGACTGATGTAATATATGGCATGCTCCTTCCCTTGATCAGTTGTTTGTGCCTATAATGCCCCCAATGCCACTGTAGTAGCACATATGTACAAAATAAGAGGTTTTCTAGGAGTAAGAGGCACAAGCACTGGAGGTGATGCCAGATATTCTTTGAGTTTTTCAAAGGCCTTTTGACACAAGCAGTCCCATTTGAATTTTGTGTCTTTGCGCAAGAGGTATGCAAATGGATGGCATTTATCGGCAAGTTGTGAAATAAAATGTCTAATGAAATAAAATGTCTAACAGATTGGAGTTTCCCCTGGAGGCTACGTAGTTGTTTGAGAGTATTTGGTAGAGGCATTTCCATGATGGCTTTCACCTTTGCAGGATCGACCTTGATGCCTCTACGAGAAATAATGAAACCTAGTAGTTTTCCCGATGTGACACCAAAAACACACTTCTTAGGATTGAGGTGCAGTTCGTATTTTTCCAATCTTTCAAAGATCTGCTTAAGATAGGGATGTGACCCTGTCTTGTCTTTGATTTGCCTAGCAGATCATCCACATAGTCCTCCATAATTTTATGCAAGAGGTCATGAAAAATTGTTGTCATGGCACACTGATATGTGGCTCCAGCATTTTTGAGGCCAAAAGGCATGACCCGGTAATAGAAAGTCTCCCATGGTGTTGTGAATGCAGTTTTATGTTGATCTTCGTCTGCAATCCTAATTTAATTATATCCATAAAATCCATCCATAAGTGATAGCATCTCATGTCCTATTGTAAGGTCCACAATCATATCTATGTTAGGGAGTGGGAAATCATCTTTAGGACAAGCCTTGTTTAGATCTCAAAAATCAGTACAGATGCAGATGCCCCCAACAGGTTTTCTTGTAGGTACAATGTTGGATACCCATTCAGCGTAGTCTATTGGTTTGATGAATTTTGCATCCAACATCTTTTGGACTTCTGCCTTGACTAGGAGTGCAATATGTGGATGCATTTTGTGCAACTTCTGTTTCATAGGTTTTGCATCTGGGTGGACAACAAGATTATGAACCACCAAGTCAGAATCTAGACCTGGCATGTCAGAGATCACATTTGATAGTGATCTCCCTTCCATTGAAGGGGAATTTGATGCATTGGTGATAAGTGGAGGGTACGGCCTGCAAGGAGTGAATCCATGCCCGATCGAGAAGGATGTTGTAGGGGAGATCAAGATCTAGTACTTGGAAAGGGGTTTCAATTGTGATAGGGCCCACTTGAAGAGGTAAGGTGATCATGCCTTTAGAAACTTATTCTGCATCATCATATGCTTTTATTGTGATCCTTCCTGATGTATCTACCAGGTCCTCAGAAAGTCCCAATTGTTTTATTAACTTGTATGTACACAAATTGAGTCCAGATCCACCATCTATGTTTATGGATAAGGGCTTCGATGTGCAAAGGTTTATTATGGTCTTCATCTGTAGGAGCATCATTGGAAGTGAACACAAGGTGTTGCTGGGTGGCAAGGTTTCCAATGAGAGATTGAAATTGGGTAGCATTGATATTATCAGGAATGTGAGACTCAAGGAGGGCTTGCTCCAAAATTTCTTTATGGACAGGGGAAGTCTTGAGAAGTTCTATGATGGAGATCTATGTGGGGGTCTTCCCAAGTTGGTCAAGGAGGTCATATCGGCAGGTGGAAGACATGGGGGGAGGGTTTGGTGGAGGAGGATCTCCTTACACAATGAATCTACCTCGACGGGTGGTTACATTGCATTCATTCTGAGAGTAGGAGGTGGAAGGTGTAGCACCTTGAATGACTATCCTAGCAGGGTTAGATATGCTTTGGGAAGGGGGAGGGTTAGCTCCTTGGATAGTTATGACATTGACATGATTGTTTGCAGGCTCAATGTGACCTACTAAAGAGTCAAAGCCTATTATGTGATTAATGTAGTCATAGTTCATAGTGTTAGATGATGGGCCTTTTCCTTTATCATGTTTTGGGAAGGGTTCCTGGTACATTTTGAGTTTGTCATTGCTATTAACAGGTTTTGCATTTGCTACCTTAATTTCACCCCTATTAACGAGATCTTGTATGTAGATTTTAAGCTTCATGCACTTTCGTGTATCATGTCCCTTGATACGATGATACTCACAATATTCATTCTCATTATACCACCTAGGTTTGGGTTGATTGGGATCAAACGGGCTAGTAATCGGGAAAACCACTACATCTACTTGAACAAGCTTTTGAAACACCACTTCAATAGGCTCAGCAAGAGGAGTGAAGTCTCTTGGAGTCATGTTATTGGATCGGGGTGGTCGCCCCTGGATTGAGACATTGTTATGAGGATTTTGGGATTGATTTTGATTATTTTGATTGTTGAATTGGCGATTGGTGGTGGTGGGTTTTGGAGGAGTGGCCACGGTTTGGACCCGTTTTGCATTAGTTACACCGTGATTGACTACGTTCTTATTTTTGGACTAGAATTTTTGTTTATTGTTATGATAAGAGGAAGAATTTTGACTTGATGTTTGGTAATGTTTCAAGGTTCCTTCCTCTAACAAGACACGTTCGAGGGCTAGGTCCTTATCAGTCAATTTTTGGAAAGATTTAATACATTGAGATGTCAGAGGCCTTGATTTTCAAGCACCAGATTATTTTGAAATAATTCAATTTGGTGTTGTTTGGGCATGTCCCATTGGAATTTCTTGATGAGGTGTCGCCATATTTACAAGAGGTTATCAAATGTCTCTTTGGACCTTTGCTTCGTATTACACAGGTCCATCATGGAAACATCATTAGCCATGTTGTAGGCATAGTGAGCCACAAACTTCTCTGCCAAGTCTGGGAAGGAGATAATGGAGCCTCGCGGTAAGGACAAGAACCATGCAAGGGAATCCCCCATGAGACTCTTAAGGAAGAGTCTTCAAAGGTATAGGTCACTATAGGAGACTTCTTGACATAGGATGTGAAATTCCTGAACATGGTCGTGGGGGTCCCCTTTGCCCTCATAATTGGTGAACTTAGGGATCTCAAACCCTGGGGGGTAAGGTGTAACTAATATAGATGGGTCATAAGGACAAGGAAAAAATTCCTCAAACAAGTAAGGTTTCCTTTTGTTAGTCCCTTATTTCATGTCCTGAATTTCTTTAATGAGGTCTTGTTGTGGATTTTGGACATGATGGATTGTGTTTGCCCCTAGAATCAGATGAGTCATGGAAGGTCCACCACTACTAATTTATTGATATGATGAGGAAGAAGGGATGTGAGATGTGATGACCAATGTCACAGGGACTTGAGTGACAGCTGGTTGCGACTTGCAAACTGTTGTGACAGGATTAAGTGAGGCTCGAATGAAATTAGCGACATTGCTAATGGGAATGGAGGTTTGTGAAGTAGAAATATATGGTTGGGTAGAAGAAGATGGTATAGAGGAATTTTGGAGAATATATGAGATTGTATTTGATAGTGGTATAGATGGTAAGCAGGAAGAAGGTAGAATGGAGACCATAGGGACAGACGTTGAGGGTGCTATTGATTGAAGTTGAATGATTGGCGGGGCCGCAATTGATTGAGTTTGAATAACAAGTGCGACAGTATGAGTGGGAGTGAGGTATCCTTGTGGTTGTTGACCAAGGGTGGATTTATCAAAATCAGGTGGGAGTTGAGCTCCATTTTCAAGGAGGGTCTTTAGAAGCGCACTAGGATTGTGTTGGATAAATTTCTCCAACATCTCTTGATTATAAGAGTTTGCTAGGAAAGTTTGCACTTCTGGAGAGAGTTCATCTTGTTCAACCATATTAAGATTTTGTGGTTGATTTTGAATGCTAGGTTGCACACTTTGTGTAGGATCTTCATATAGGACACTAATGTTTGGCATACCCTATTGTTGTTCGGCCATCTTTTCTTTTGAGATCGAGTTGTGACCATACAAGAATAACCTTTAAAAAGATTGATTGAAGGAGGAAGAAATTTTTGATGAGAGGACTTAGCACGACTCTTGGATTTTAGGATTTGAATTTGACATTGGTTTATGAACATGATGAACATAATCAATTCTAGCCTATCTTTCAACTTTGACAACTTTGACAACAACTGAGCAACTTATACATCTTTTATCCAAATGAGCTCAAAAATTGACAACTTTGACAACTATGACAACAACTGAGCAACTTTGAAAACAATTGAGCAACTTTTACATATTTTATCCAAATGACCCCAAACTTTTACAAATGGCTTCAAATGATCATTAATGGTCCCAAATTACCTTATTTAGATAAAACAATGGTAAAACAAGACGGGAACCAAAATTTGACCATTGCGAGCATGAGGGTGCTCTCACACCACACACATTGACAAATATAAATGAAAGGAATCAAAAGCATCCACTAATCATTACCATGGATCAAATCTGACCATTACCAGTGAATTTGATTTTTATTGAAACAAAGAGTTTTGTAGGGTTAATTCAACATTTTAGAAAGTTTATCAAATCATAGTCCACTATTGCAATATTTTATATCATAGATTTTTGTTGTTTATATTCATATTGTTGATTACATAGGCAAATATTCATTTAACTTTATAAAAGGGCAGCCACCAAATACAACGAATACACAATAATGAACTCAATACAAGGAGTTTTGTAGGGTTAATTCAACATTTTAGAAAGTTTATCAAATCATATTCCATGATTGCAATGTTTTATATCGTAGATTTTTGTTGTTTATATTCATATTGTTGATTACATAAGCAAATACTAATTTAAATTTATAAAAGGACAACCACCAAATACAATGAATACACAATAATGAACTCAATACACATTTATTGGATCAAATATCAATATTAATATATATCAAAAAAGACATGTATGCCAAGTCAATACAAGTATTATAGAAATTTGGCATATGCCATGTCCAAATCGATATACAATAAAAATGTAGAATATATCTACATGTATTGGTCATTCAATGACCACAACTAACACTATATGATCCTATACTTGTGGTTAATGATCAAAATCGAGCCTCTTCGATGTAGTATGCAACTTTGTAGATGGCTATAAAACCACAACTCAAAAGCCAAGTTAGAATCCTTTTGTAGAAAATAGTTCACAACTATCAACATAACTATGCATTTAACTATAATTTCTTTTCAATAGAAATGTAGGTTACCTCATTAGCTGATCTAGGATCTACTATCTTCTTTGTCTTCTCATTGTCATCCATAGGAGTTCTCTTGAATACCTTCTTCAAAGGATCCAAGTTATGGCCGAACCGTGAAGGGGGCTATTGTCAATTAAATACAATTAATACAATGTACTAACATATATACATCAAAAACACTAAAAATATATAATATAAAGAACAAAAGTTTACCGGATCCTGAAATGCTTCTCTAATAGACCGAGGAGGGCTCAACATTGATGGGGAAGCTGTCACAATTACCTGTGCAAAAAATGATCAAAGATTAAATACAATTAATATAATGCTAAGTATTGTAGGTTTAAAAAAATTAATGTAATATATCAAACAAAAGTGTACCAGAGCCTGAGATGCCTCTCCAGTACACAGAGGAGGTCTCACCATTGATGAAGCAACTATGTATATAACATGTATGAAAAACTGATAAGATTATAATTTATCACAAGTTCACATGTACACATGAGTATAATCATCAAATCAAGAAAATAAAGTAGAGATACATACCTCTGCCCTCTCTTGATCCTCGGGTGTATCAGGTGCATTCGACATATCTACATAGCTCAATGACTGTTGTACATATAAAACATACAAAAAACACTAATAAATCTACAAATCCCCACTAAGACAATTTGAACATTTTCAAACAATTATACAACTAAAAATGTGTTCAATTACCTTCTTCCCATGTTTTGGCGTCCTCGAGTATATCTTTTGCTGAGGACGAGGCCTAGACACGGAGGGGATACCCTAAAAAAACAAAATTAACATGAGATATTAGTACAAATAATATTAAACATAATTTAACAAATCTAAAATGAAATGACTTGCATATTCCATCAAAATTATATATAAAATAAGGTGTACAAAATATGATATCGTATAGCCTTGTAGGCCGATATCGACCGCTGAGAGTGTGACATCATCAATTTGGGACATTTGGTCCTTTGACAATGCCTACAAACAAAAAATTGTCAAGCATTAAAGAGAGTTAGTATATCTTGTAATTTTTTTGATTCAAAGTGTACTTTTGTATTTTAACATGTTACACAATTTATACCTCAGACCTCGAAGTTGCCGCTACAGTAACCGCAGGAGGAATATCAGATACCTCTGCTACATCTTGAAATGCATATTATTTGTATGAATTTAAATTGATCTATAAATGAAAATTCATTTACAATTACAAATTTTAAGTGATTGATAAATAAAATGCTATGAATTCAAATCAACACACCTATGTTTGCAGATGAATGCCAAACAACATGTTGATCAACTCATCCGTCAATGCCACATCCTCAGTTGTGTGGGTCTGACATCTACTCCCGCAAATCATGCACAAATGGGATGTGGATCCATCTGCAATGGCCTCATCCATCCCTATGCATATCCTTGAGCAATTGACACACACATTTTGAATGGGCTCACTAGCGCCACTTGCAGCAACTATTGGCTCATCATCTGGTACAAGAGGGCGTGCTACCTGTGTCCCATATTGAATGATCACATCAGACAATGTTGTGGCTTCCTGAAGAGTCTGTATCTCCATCGACTCTTTTAGGTCTACTGGGACAGTCAAATGCACCTTGGGTTTGGGTGCTAGGGGGCGATGACTCTCTTGGGCTACTCGACTATGGGCTCTAGGTCTATCTTGGGCAGAGCCACCACCTCTACCATGAAACTCTCTCATGTCAAAATAATTAGGCAACACATTGAGGACAAACTCACAGTATACTTTCCTCAAAAAATACAATGGCACCTCAAAATTATTACAAGGGGGTTCGTCAAAGACCATCCACCACCTCTGCCAAAAAAGATTCTTCATTTGCACATTGGTACACCAATGTATGGGAAACCTCTTTGCATTAAGAGGTAACGACTCACCGGCTTTAGGATCAACAAAAAGGGCACATATTTGTTGTTTACTAATGTTTTTGTTTTTCACTCTCTCATATGATAACCCACTAGCATAATATTGATGACACCTATCCCTATAGTTTCCCCATTTTGTAATTTGAGTGGAAATTGTAGTGACACCACTAGCTAATGTTTCTAGGATAGTGGCAAGGGATTTATGATGCTCAAGCTTAGATGTTTTCAATTTATTAATCAGTCTATTTATTTTTTAGCCTTTTTTTTTCCTAACTGATTAAGCAATTGCTCCTGTGTATCAGGTGTACGGTCAAAAGGAGGAGCTAGAGGTGTATTTTGTGGGTTTTGTTCGGGGTTTTGAGGAGGTGCATCTTGTTGTTGTTGTTGTTGTGGATTTTTAGAATCTAGTTTGTGTAACAAAAAATAAAAAAACCTAATCAAAATAAATGAATTTAAATTCAAAACATAAAAAAAATTGAACAAATGCAAAAGAAAAACAAAAATCAGGCAAAACCAACCTTGTTCTATGGCGTTTGGGTGAGAAAAGAGGGAGCCAGTGCATGGTTTAGCGAGAAAAAAACCCAAATTATCAATGCGCGGCCACGTGAAAAATAAGACACAGTCGACCAATTTTTTTTAATTGATAGGTATCGTGTACGTGCTGCTTTAGGACTTAAAACTGCATACAGGATTCTAAGTCCTAGAGCAGTGCGTACGAGGTCATTTTTCTAAAGGAACCTCGTATGCGCTTTTGTCCATTTAGGCTCGAGGACAATGAACCTTAGCGTGTACAGGGTGATTTGAATTTTAAGTACCGTGATCATGGTGCCTATTTTTTCAAGTTTTTTTAGATGTGTGTCCACTTTTCTGCACACTATCTTTGTGCACTTACCCATCTCCATTTTTTTGCGGATGGGTCAACGACAACAGAAGAACATATGATGCAACTTTTGGAGAAAATTCAACGAGATCAGGTGTACCTTCAAACAATGGGAGATGTACCTAATGTTGTAGACATTGAAAATGTTGTTCATCCTTTAGCACAACTAAACTTCTATTTGGAGAAATCATTTGGGTTGTTCAACAATCTTCCCTTTAGGGAGATGTTCTAGTTAGATTAGGAGTTTGGATTTTGAAGTGCTCAAGCACATCCATTAGCAAAGGAATGGGCTTCTTTGCAAAAGGCTCTTTCTTAGCTTTTAATTACTCCACAAGTTTGGGAGTTGGTCTTCGGAGCCATATTTTTGGAGTTCTTAATCTGCAAGCAGATCGTCCCGAGGAGTCACCAAAAATTGTGCATAAGTTCCTTATTTCCCATGGGTCCTTCCTTTGTTTTATCAAGCCCCTTTTTTATGATCATATTATTTCTCCTATACTGCCACATGTCAACCAAGCGGGGTTTTGAGAAGGCATTTTCTTCTTGTATGCATCGGGCCTCATTTTGTTTCCATGTGTCTTTTGTGGGATTTTTGGTTTCATTTTTGTAGTGGGCCCACTCATTATCAATTGAGGTTTCCACGTGTCAAATCCGTAGGCGTTCTCTCGGAAAAAAGGAAAGGCAAAGTCTGAAGCCCCACCCAAGTGCCACGTGTCTGGCTTGCAGACCTTTTTGCAGAAGGAAAGGAGAGAGAGTTTGCATACTCCATTTGGTGGCCACACGGTAGTGAAGGATATTTTGAAGAAAGGTGCCAAGGAATGCATAAACTGGGAGATGGCCACCGATGACAGAGATTAACTTTGAAGATAGAAATCAATTGAGAATCCATTCACTGGTTGAAACAATTACAAATCCATCATGACATGCCACAAGGATGCAAAAGAAAAATAGAAAGTGGCGAAGTGGAAGGCAACTGGCTAAAATAATATGCTTTATGTCACTTAAAAGGAAGACTGATATCTCTGTATCTATTTTAAGTTTTTATAATTCTAAGAATAACTTTAGCTAGTTAAATCATGTTTTAGACTCTTTCATTTCAATTTTGGGTTATGTTGAGAATATATTAAATACTGATAGTAATTATAGAATGAATGCTATGATAAGAAATGATAATTTAGCCTTTGAATTATGCATCTGATGTGTAGTTTATTGTTCTTCTAAAGTTGAGTTTTGAAATTCTGGGGCATCGCCTAGACTAGTTTATTTTTTAGTTTTCTCTTCCCTTTTCCCTTTCATATAATGAAGATTCGGCTTCTAAAATCCCGGAGGTCATTCATTAAGGCACAATAGGTCCCTTGCTTAGTGAAATTCCCATAAGACTATTGTCTTAGAAGCAATTCTAAGCATCAACACGGACAATCAAACTAGGGTGTTTGATTGAACACCTAACAATAGTTCAATTGAACACCCTAGGTTGATTGTACACCCTTGGCAAAAAAAAATTGGCCATCCTTGTTTTCCCTTTGTGGGTGAAAGTGTAACCCACTATTGTAGGATCACCCTACTATCTATTTCATTGCTAAATATCATGCTAATCCAAAGCAATCTCATGATCAAGCAATGAAAAGGTTATTTGGATATTTGGAAGGGATTGTAGATTTTGGTTTGTGGTACAAGAAGAATGATGAATTCTTTTTGAAGACATATACATATGCTGATAGGGCTGGGGGTGCTAATGACAGAAGAAGTACAAGTGGTAGTGTATTTTTCTTGAGAGATATATTGTTCTCTTGGTTGAGAAAAAAATAGGATTTAGTATCATTATCTGCTATAGAGGCAAAATATATTGCAACAACATCTTGCTGCACTCAAGTCATGTGGATGAAAAAAAATCTTTAAGATATCAAGGTGATGTATGATGAAGCAATTCCTATTATGTGTGACAATACAAGTGCAATTAACATTTCAAAGTATCTAGTAATGCATTCAAGGAATACACACATTTCTATCTAGTATCATTTCTTAAGAGAGAAGGTTGCTGATAAGGAACACAGATTGGAGTATGTGCCTACAAAGGATAAAATTGTAGACATCTTTACTAAAGCACTTGTGAAGGACACATTTGATTATATTAGGTAGAAACTAGGGGTTATTGCCCCTCCTTCAAACTAGATGCATAGAAGTGGTGCATCTTTCTAGGGGGAGAATCAAAGTCTATCCTTTGTCTCATGGATTGATGGGGTGGCTTCTCTCAGGGGGAGCAGTGAAGGTTGTGGTTATCCCTATTAGAGGGAGTATTGCAGTTATCTGAGTTTTACTTAGAAGGGGGAGTTAGAGTGTTCATAGTTGGGGAAAAAGTTATTGTTTGCATACCTTCTTTGTCCTTGATGTCAGAGGAGGAGAGAGATATATTGTATGTGTGGGAGAGAGATATAGTTGGAAGGATTTTATTACTAATTGGTGGTACAAGTGTTATCATCAATGACAAAAGGGGAGATTGTTGGAAACTTGCATTGAATCGTCATTTATGTCAACTTGTCTGGAATTTTTATTGATGTCACCGTGTGTAGTGCAAAAGTTGTGGATAGTTTGAAAATGAGTATGCAGGAGGTGTTCTTAGAAGGCTAGTGTAGTGGAAGTTTCAATACGTAGGAAAAAATATTTAAATGTCTTCATGGAAGAATACTCTACATTCCTTTAGTTATTGATGTTAATATTCCATAGTTCTAGATATAATGCCTATGTTATGTGGATGTTGCACATCCTATTTTGGGTTCTTAGTTGCTCAAATGATGTAGTTGGTTGTGGTGGCTTGCTGATAGTGAGGTTGTCTATCGGGACCGGTTTGAAGAAAGCTCCACTATTGCAACTTGGAGGACATTTTCAAATGGTCTGTATAGTGTTCCATTTTAGTTTTCTACTGTTGGTTTGATCAACAAGAGAAGTTATGTTGTTTTGTGTTTTGTGTTGTCAACTATGTTGATACTCTAGTGGTGTATCTTATTTGGCTCATACCTTTTTTGGTCCGGATATGCTTTGGAGGTTGAGTTAGAATGTTGATATGGCTCTCACCATGATGTGTGTAGATCTGCATTAAGTATTTTGCATTGGGTGATGTGTTTGGTACTTCAACTAGTTTACCTGTTTCATTTTTTTCTACACATTATGGTTGGTGCTAACTTTGGTGGATGGTCTATCTTTTGTGGTTCATTGGAATCAACTTTGGAAGATGTGTTGTGATGTATTTGGATCATCTCTATCTCCTCAAGTGGATGACATTGTGTATTTTTGGTTTGACTGGCCAACTCTATGTAATTCATGTATATTTTGTTTGCGACCGACTTAGTTAAGGGTTTCAATATATAATCTTGTATAAATGGAAGTGTGGATATGATTTGGTGTATGGATTGTTGTGAATTAGATGTGAACGATGTGCAAGAGCATAAGCACAAATTTCAATTTGTGACGAGCTTTAATAATAATATCTTCATTACGACAGTATGTTGAGACAGGGAATGAAGTCGTAGATGTTTGCAACATTGATATTGTTTGCTTGACATAGTTGTTCAAGGACAGTTTAATGATTCTAGGAGATCTTGTTCATTACAATTCATTATTCCCTATACTTGTTAGAAGAAAGTGAGTCCTTTGGCAACCTATGCAACTCATTGTATATTTCCTTGAGATTGTGAGTCTCAGTATTGCAAGTGCTTTGTATCTTACCCTAAGGTCGTGCACCTTAGTTTTGCAATTCCAATAAAGTGTGGTGAGCTCCTTTGTCTTGAGCCTAAACATTTTAATCAATTATTCATATTGTGAGTGTGATTCTCACCGTGGTTTTTTCCTTCTTGGGTTTTCCATGTAAATCTGGTATTTTTGTGTGTGTTGTGCTTTATTCTTTCATGCTTCATAATTGCAAAGATATGTTAATTGTGGTTTGAATTTTGAAGGATTATAAGTTAGTTGTTTCAAGGTTTGGATTGATTCACCTCCTTTGTTAGTCCTGTGGTGTGTTCAACAAGATAGAAGCTTGAAATGACCATAAATATTTACTTGTTATTTTTAGTAAGTCGGCTTCTTTGGGTTCATATGGACATGAAAATTAACCCCAAGGAGCAAAATTAAAAAAATAAAATGATTGGTGAAAGAATCATCTCAATATCATGTACCAAAATTTGGAAGATATTAAGGTTTTCATCTTAAGAAATTTCTCCAATGAAGATTCAAACTCAAAATTGAGTACCTTAGAAGCCTCGGAAAAGTTTGAATTCCAAAAGAAAAAATAGATCTTTAGATTATTTGGCATTGCAGATCTCTTTGAGAACTTTCCAATGATATGTTATTATGACAAATCAAATGCCCGAGTCAAAAGTTATGGCTTCCAAAAGTTGTGCCACCAAAATTCAAGTTTCAATGAAAAATCCACCTAGACAGGAAAATGAAACAATGGATCATTAGGTGCTAAAAAGAAGAAAAGTTTAATTTTTTAGAACATTATAAGGAGGTTATTGGTGCAGTACACAAAGAGGTGAACAAGGGTTAAGGAACATAGTTCCAATAGTGCAAATTGTGGCTCTAGCTTGCAGATTTATGTAATAAGAAAGCCCATGTGGCTGTAGCATGTTATTTTCTAAATGTTGTAATTTCATTTCCTTGAGATAATATCTATTTATTTATCTATTGTCGTTCTATGTTTGGGTTTGTGAGGGGAATGTCCTTCATGAAATGAACACAATTCTCTCTAATTGGGCTTAAAATAAACTTTTTCTTTTGCTTGAGTTGGGTCCATTCTCCTAAGATTTGTAAAATTAAAAACAAAATCCTATGTGTTTTGGTTAGCGTTGGTTGGACCATCACCTTTAAGGCTTCATTAGACCTATGGAAGGGGTGGGATCATTGTTGAACCCCAAACATCGAAAGGTATTTCTTAATGAAATGAATTTTTTGGTTAAGTGTTTCAAGGGTTGGAGTTTAGACCTTTGGGCTAGCCCTTGAAACCCAAGCATCATGAGAAATCTCAAAGGCCCACCCTTGAAACCCCATGTAGCATTGGTGGAAAGGTGAAAGGCCTACCACCAAACAACCATGTAGCAATAGATGCAAGGCTAGAAGCCTAAATGTTTGATACCCTGTTGACTTGAGGTAAGGCCAAAGGCCTACCCTTGACACTTCAAACATCAATGGAGTGTCATAGGTTGGAGATCAATTCTTTGACCTAACTCTTTTCATTCATTGGGATACGAGTTAATCCAAAAATCACCAAAGCCCAATAGTCAAAATTGATTTGTCAAAACTAATGTATTTAATTATCCCATCTTGATAAGCATATAACTCCTAGATCGATAGTAAAAAAAGACCTTTTCTATATTGCTGGAACGAGTTTGAAGAGATCTAGATTTAGTCCCTTTCAACCTTGCCTAGAAAAATGGTCATATACAACTAATCTAACATATTGTGCATATTAAATAGTTTTATCATTATGAACTAGTAGATGAAGTTTAACAAGTATATACATATCATGTTTATATACTATTCTTTGATTTCTTATTTTATATGCAACTAGTCTAGCATATTATATTTTAATAATGTATGCATCTTATAAAGGTACATGATGAAGTATAACAAGTAGTGTTTTTAGCTTCCATTACAGCTCCTTGTCTAATGTAGGTGAGAAGTGTGAACATTAAGTTCTTGTTACTATCCTTGAATTATCAAAATGTTCTATCAAATAGTCATTCCGACAACACTATTAGTAGCCAAGTCCTTGTTAAACATCAGAGCCTCTCTAAATTGGAAGATGACACAAGTACCTTTATGGAAAAAAGAGTGACACCCAGAAATGTGATCTACATTTCCAAAAGATATGTTACACTATTTCTCTCTTAAAAACTTTGCATATGTTTTAGTAATTTGATTGATGAACTGATTTTCTCTAGTTTAGATGACAATTGCTCTTATAGTAAACGTTCTTTATCGTCGTATAATAATACAATATTATTTAAGTATTGAAATATTAATTAAGCTCTCATAACTTTTATTACATAAGTACTTTGTTATAAGACTAATGAAAATAATTACAAAATCTAATTTTGTGCCAATTTAATATTTATATATTCTTCTCTCATTCTTTAATCATAAATTTCAATCGTTGAAACAAGAAATATTAACTTTTGAACTTCATTTGTTATCAAATGGCCAGTGTAATCAATTTTTTTGTTCACTTATGGTCTTTATTACTTACTTATGATCAATGACCCCTTTTTGATGTGCCTTTGACAATGAATAAAAAATCTAAATACTGATTGAATGACAATGACTACACGATGCTAGTGCAAAACTTATTCTAATATTATGCTTATTAGACAATGAGCACTCAAAAAATTAAATTAATATCACTTCAAAAACTTTTTTACATGCATTGGGTGTTACACATTTAAGTTTCTACTTTTTAGTATGTTGCTCTTAGCATTACTTAAATCAAAATGTTTTTTTCAAGGCTGATATCTATATTTGGCTTCAACATAAAAACTATGCATAATGCTTCTTTAGTTTTTCCCTTTTTGAATTGACAAATTCCCCTTACTATGGGTCCAGCCAACAGTTAGAGTTGCACTTGGGTTCATTGGAGTACACCAAACCTTGCATCTGATCTCTTGGTTTTGAATCTAGGGCTTTGCTTTGAAATTTGAATTTCTTTTGCAGCTTGAGCTCATCCTTTTGCATTTTAGGAACCAACATTTTCAAGATTGGTTGATGAGTTTTTAATTAAAATCCCTTTCATGTGTTTGAGAATGTGTCAAAGATAATTTATCTTTATTTTGCATGTTTTTTAATTAATACTTTAGATAATTGCGGTTGTCTAATTTTGTTGGTATAGTTTAATTTTGTGTTTTTTCGAACATGCATGGCTGAGTCTAGAAGGTCCACAACTTGTTTAAAAATAGATATCTCTTGACATATACATATACATATACATATACATATACATATACATATACATATACAACATAGGTATGACAGTTATTGAATCATGTTAACAACATGTGCTAACACTTAATGTTTGGTTATCTAATTAATTTTTATTTTCTTATGCGACCTGTCAAAAAGTATGCCACTGAAATGTGGCATTTATGTCATATTTATTTTGTATTATTATGTGTAGTAATAGAAGAGGTCTTAAAGTGAAGCACTCCGACTTGCCACTCTTCAAAATCTCATGTATTTCAAAGCACTCTCAAATTTGTAAACAATTACTTGTAAGTCCCCTACTTATGAGGTTTGGTTTTGAGTTCACATGCTCAATATGATGCAACATCAAAATGCTTTTTAATTGAGGTGTCCAAAATGGTCCGAAAAAAAGATTGATAGTTGTGCACTAAATCATGTTTATTGGTCCACTAATATAACATAATTGATTTTTTTAGATTTAAGGAAAGTTTTTTGGGAATAAGTATTGACATGACTATTTAAGTTCTCCACTTAGAGCTTATTTTGATCAACTGTCATAACCACTATAGAAACCTGCTCCACAATACCACCCTCTCCCCTATATAGTGGTATGTGATAACATCTATGACATTACAAGATATATAATATCTATGATAATTATAAGATTGTGTAAGAGTAGCATACTAGAAAATGAATTTTGAAAACTTGTAAGACAAAAATAATGCATAATAGAGAGTATTTTTATAGACATGTTGTCGAGCTACAATAAAGTGCCAAAATTGGTGTCACATTTATGATACAAAATATTATTCTTAAAATAACCTCCATACCTACTTTGGAATAATACATTAAAATTTTGACTTGGGATTTTGGGTGCCATAGTTGTTTTACTAATATTTTCTCATTAACATTTGATGATTTCTGTTAGAATATTTAATCTTTACTTAGCTTAGGTTTATTTGTATTTAGTTTAGGATATTCCTTTGGAATTCCTACATGTAATTTGTCCTCTAGTACATGTGTGAGGACAAGTCATTTCTTTTATTTTCCTTTATTCAGGAATATTAGATTTCCTCCATAAGAGGATGTGGACACATGACACACACATTTTATGAATGGTGGCATTCATAGATTTGGGAGTTACTTTGTAACTCCTCTCCTCATCCCTATTTAAGAGATGTCTCCTCTCTCATTTCTTCTTAATGACAATATTGTAAAGAGCTTCTTGCTCTCTCTCTCTCTCTCTCTCTCTCTCTCACACACACACACACACACATTTTAGGCATTGCCTCATTCATAATATCACAAGGGGTTTTTCTTTGCTTTTCCCCTTTCAAAAGTTCTTGTGCCTCCTTCTTCACATTTGGGTGATTGCTCCAAGGTTTTTGCATTTCTCTTGGTAACATTTACTTCATCAATAAACTTTCTTGGATTTTATTTTTCTTTCCTTGCTCTTGTATTTCCTTTCATGGTATCAAAGCAGGTTTCTAATCCTCGTTTTAAGTTGACATTGATGAAGGTTACCATTCTGTGGAGTTCACCTTCTTGGAGACATTCTTGAGAGGAGAAGAAGTTCTTTTTCTAATATTTTCTATTGTGCAGGTTTTTTATTTCAGATTTTAATTTTTTTTCAAACTTGTTAACAAGTTTGCCTGCAAGTTTAATCTTATATTCTAGTTTTTTTAATTAAAAAAAAGAAAAGCTTTGGAGGGCTTGCTGCCAAAGTTCATTCTTTCTAGTTTAAAGTTGTGGCTTTGGAAGGCTTGCCGCCAAAGTTTCTGGTTTTTTTATTGTGAAAAGTTTGGAAGGTTTACCACCAAACTCAGCCTCCTTAATTTGTTTGGTCGGCTTGCCGCCAAATCTGATTTATTATTACATTGCATTCTCTATTTGTTTGCAGGTTCTAACATTTCCTTTACTTGCAATTCTTTTTAAAATTAAAATTCATATTGTTTCTTCATTGAATCTCTGTGTATTTAAAAAATAAAATATCAGAGTCTAACATTTTCTGCAGGTTCTACCCTGTGAAAGGCATAAATCTCTCTGTTTGCAGTTCTACATTGTATTTCCTTTCAAATCTGAAATCTAGTTTTTGTTATTACAAAATATAACTCTATTTCTACAAATATTTTTGTAAATCTTTCACATTTGCAAGCTTCATCGTCTCTGCAAATTTGTTAAACAAGGATTTGCAACGCCTCTGTTTTTCTTTTTCTTTTTCTTCATCTGTTATTAACGTATGTTGTCACTTCGTTTGCTGTGCTAACATCTCTGTAACTATTTCTGCACATTTATTTTATTTTATTTTATTTTTTTCAACTTCTGCTGTCGTAACGTCTCTGTAACTATTTCTACACATTTTTTTTATTTTTTCAACTTCTGCTGTCGTAACGTCTCTGTAACTATTTCTGCACGTATTATTTTCCAACTTTTGTTGTCAAAAGTCTGCTGTACTCTTCCCTTCCCTGAACAATTTTAACGCCTCTGCAAAATTCCTTTCTCTGTACATTTGTTGGAACCTCTGCAGTCTTTTGTGTAACGTTTTCAGAATAATAGAGCTCTAAATCATTTTCAAATATAAGTAACGTCTCTGTTTATTTTCCCTGTGCATCTTTGCTCAATCTGCATATCACCTATTTTATTAACACCTCTGCCCTTTTATCTCTATCATAACGTTTCTTTTCTTACGTTTAATTTCATTTCCCTTAGTATCGTTTACTGCAATTTTATAAAACTTTAATCTTCTTTTTTTCTCACGTATAAAGTTAAGTTTCAAAAAAAAACTTATAAAGTTTTAAGTATATTTAAAAAGTTAATAAAGTTACACTTTTTAATACATAAAAAGCTTTAAATAGTTTATATTAAAAGTTTAAAAAGTTTATAATTTTTTTATTTATTTTATTTTTATTTACAATAACAAATTTTATTAATATATATAGAGTTTTTTAATAATTTTTTTTAATATAAAGTTTATTTAAATAAAATTAAAGTTTAAAAAAAAAAAAATCTTTAAATTTGTTATTAAAGATTAAAAAGTTTTTTTAATAAATTATTATTGAAATTTTTAAATCAAGGAGGTTATTTTTTTTTGGTTTTTAATCAAAGGGGTAATTTTTTTTTACTAATCATTATTTTGCTCTCATGTCTACATTAATTCCGGAAATTAAATTAAATAGTTCTAATTATCATTCATCGAAAACACATATTTCTTTTATTTTTCGTTTCAAGCATCTTTTGAATGTTGCAACTGATAAAACCTTTGAGCCCGCTACAACTGCTCCTCAAGCCGACCAAGATAGATGGAAGGCTCAAAATGAGGAAGCACTTGGTGTAATTGGTATTTCAATGGTTCCTGATTTGTATGTTCTAATTGGAAATTGTACAAAAGCGTATGAAGCTTGGGAAATTTTAAAAACAACTTATGATAGCTCAAATGAATCCCGAAAAATTCAGCTTCAAGATCAACTTGAAGATTTCAGGTATACAGATTTTAAAACTATGGATGAATTCTTATTAAAGTTTGATTATGTTAATAGTCAATTAACTGGTTTAGGAGTTACTCTAGCTGATTTACATTTAATTCATCTTATTCTTAAAAAATGTCTTCCTCGTCAATTTCAACAATTTATTACGAATATTCATGCTCAACTTGCTATTCCTAGCTTAGCTACTCAATTAACTTATGATATTTTTCGTAATTTATTGCGTCAAGAGGAAGCTAAATTAATTCAATTTGGTACTCTTAAAAGTAGTGAACATGCTTTTATGTCTAAAAATCAAAATCATAATAATAATTTTAGATCCAATAATAATAATCATAATCATAATCATAATAATAATCATAATCATAATCATAATAATAAATTATCAATCTCATTCTAAATCCTATCATAACAATTCTCATAATAATAATCATAATAATACGTACAATAATCAAAGGAATAATTCTCAAACAAGACCCCATTGCACATATTGTGGGAAAGATGGACATATTACTAATAATTGTTTTAAGAAACAAAATGGTAAAAAGCCCATGAATCAAAATAATCAAAATAATCAACATAAACCTCATTATAAGAAAGGTAATAATAATGGTAATTCATCTCATCATGCATTTACATGTACTTATAATGTTTCTCAACCACTTGAGTGGATTATTGATTCTGGTGCATCTCAACATGTTACTTCTCATAAAGAATGTTTTGAATCTTTGTATCCCGATACTTCTAATATTCCTGTTCAATTAGCTAATAATCATAGTTGTAAAGTTGAAGCTATTGGTGATGTGAATGTTCCTAATGGGAAATTACATGATGTTCTTTATGTTCCTGAATTAAAATCAAATTTGATTTCAATTCCTAAACTTTGTCAAGATTATAAGATTAACTTTTATAGGGGCATATGTTATATCATTGATCCAAACACTAATCATGTTATTGCTACTGCTAAAATGGATAGTGATAACTTATTCAAGTTCTATGAATTTGCTCCTCCAAAGTATTCTTTGCTTACTATTGTTGATTTTACTATATGGCATGAAAGACTTGGCCATCTCAATTCTGATTATATTTCATTGATGCAAAAAGCAAATATGGTTGATGGATTGCCTAGTATTGTTCCTTCTCAAATTGTTTGCAATGGTTGCATGAGTGGTAAGATGCATAGGGAACCCTTTCCTCATGGTCAATCTTGGAGGGCATATACTAAATTGCATCTAGTTCATAGTGATCTCTTGGGTCCCATGGAGAATCCCTCCATCCAAGGTTCAAGGTATGCACTTACCTTTGTTGATGGTTTTTCAAGGAGAACATGGATATATTTCCTTCATAGTAAGGATCAAGTGCTTGATGTGTTTACTGAATTTCATATGTTTGTAGAAAGGCAATCTGGTTCTAAAATTAAGATTCTTCGTACTGACAATGGAAGAGAATATGTCAATAATGCATTTAATGCTTATTTGAAATCGTTTGGAATTAAACATGAGCTTACCGTTCCTTATACACCACAACAAAATGGTGTGGCAGAACGGAAGCATAGGACAATTGTTGAAATGGCTAGATGTTTATTGCATGCAAAAAATATCGATTACAAGTTTTGGGTTGAAGCTATGGCTTGTGCAACTTATTTAATTAATAGAACACCTACCAAAGCCTTAAAGGATAAAACTCCTGAAGAAGCTTGGTCTGGTAGAAAGCCTAATTTGCAGAATTTAAGAATTTTTGGTTCCATAGCTTATGTTCACAAACCTAAGGAGAAAAGAAAAAAATTAGATGCTAAATCTTCTCCTTTTATTTTTGTTGGTTATGATGAAAATACTAAAGGTTATAGAGTTTACAATCCTATTACTAACAAGGTAAAAGTTGCAAGAGATGTTTGTATTGCAGAAAAAGGCATTCATGATTGTTCTAAAGTAGAGGATGATGAACTTGCTCAAAGCAAAGTTGTGCTTGTGGAGGACCAACCTCCTTCTCTTAACCCTACTCCTAATGCATCTCTTTCTATTCCTTCTAGTGATAGTGATGATGATAATAATAACTCTACTCCTCATGACTCTTCTTCTAGTGATGAATCCATTACTTCTAAAAGAAGACCTAAATGGTTTAAATCTTTAATTCAAGATAGTGATGAATACTTAGCTAGAATGGATAGACTTCAAGCTAGAAGAGTTAATTATTGTAATTATGCTTTAATGACTACTATTATGAATTCTAATGATCCTAAAACATTTGATCAAGCTAAAAATCAACCACATTGGCAAAAAGCAATGAAGGAAGAATATGATACTCTAATTTCTAACCAAACTTGGGATTTAGTTCCCTTGCCTCATGGTAAAAATCTTGTTTCTTGCAAGTGGCTTTATAAAACCAAATTGAATGCTAATAATCAAGTTAGTAAATTTAAAGCTAGATTAGTTGCTAGAGGTTTTTCTCAAATTGAAGGCTTAGATTATACTGAAACTTTTGCTCCTGTTGCTAAAATGCCTACAATTAAACTTGTGCTTGCTTTAGCTTCTAGAATGAATTGGCCTATTCACCAAATGGATGTTAAAAGTGCTTTTCTTAATGGTGATTTACATGAGGAAATTTATATGTCTCAACCTCCTGGTTTTATTAAAGAAGGTAATGCACACTTAGTTTGTAAATTAAAGAAATCAATTTATGGATTAAAGCAATCTCCTAGGGAGTGGTATTCAAAGATTAATACATTCTTTCTTTCGCAAGGCTTTATTAGAAGTAAAAATGATCCTAACTTGTATATTAAACATAGTGAAGATGATATTATAATTATTATCTTGTATGTAGATGATTTGATTCTTACTTCAAGTTCCAATACTTTGATTTCTGATATTAAGTTTCAACTTAACCAAAAATTTCAAATGACTGATTTAGGTCTTTTACATTATTTCTTAGGAATGCAAATTTGGCAAACCTCTAAAGGAATTTTCTTATCTCAAAGTAAATATGCTCAAGATCTTATAGATAAGTTTAACATGAATGATGCTCACCATGTTTCAATTCCTATTGAATTAGGCACTAAGTTAATGCTTGATATGCAAACTCCTCTTGTTGATCCTACTTTGTATAGACAATTAGTTGGAAGTTTAAATTATTTAACTCTTACTAGGCCAGATATTGCTTATAGTGTTGGTTTGGTTTCAAGATTCATGTCTAAACCTCAACAAACACACTTTAAAGTTGCTAAAAGAATTTTAAGATATATTAAAGGAACTATTAATGTAGGTTTGTTTTATGATGCAAATTCTGATTTTACTTTAAAAGGTTTTACTGATTCCGATCTAGGTGGAGATCCCAATGATGGGAAATCTACTTGTGGTTATTGTTTTTTTGTTGGTTCAGGAGCAATTTCTTGGAATAGTAAAAAGCAAAAATCTACCTCTCTTGGTTCCACTGAAGCTGAGTACAAAGGATGCACTAATGCTTCCAAAGAAGTCTTGTGGCTTAGAAGACTACTTGAAGATTTGGGTCTACCTCAACACGAACCAACTCAATTGTATTGTGACAACCAAAGTGCCATTGCCTTGGCTAAAAATCCAGTTTTCCATGCAAGGACAAAACACATTGCTCTCCAACACCACTTTATTAGAGAACAAATTGAAGACAAGCAAGTTTCACTCCTCTATTGTAAGGGGGAAGACCAAGTTGCAGATATTTTGACCAAGCCACTTTGTAAAGAAAAGTTCCAATTTCATTGTAAAAATCTTGGATTACAACCCATTGAAGGGTTTGATGTAAGCTCCCCAAGTAAAGCTTAAGGGGGGGTGTTAGAATATTTAATCTTTACTTAGCTTAGGTTTATTTGTATTTAGTTTAGGATATTCCTTTGGAATTCCTACATGTAATTTGTCCTCTAGTACATGTGTGAGGACAAGTCATTTCTTTTATTTTCCTTTATTAAGGAATATTAGATTTCCTCCATAAAAGGATGTGGACACATGGCACACACATTTTATGAATGGTGGCATTCATAGATTTGGGAGTTACTTTGTAACTCCTCTCCTCATCCCTATTTAAGAGATGTCTCCTCTCTCATTTCTTCTTAATGACAATATTGTAAAGAGCTTCTTGCTCTCTCTCTCTCTCTCTCTCTCACACACACACACACACATTTTAGGCATTGCCTCATTCATAATATCACAAGGGGTTTTTCTTTGCTTTTCCCCTTTCAAAATTTCTTGTGCCTCCTTCTTCACATTTGGGTGATTGCTCCAAGGTTTTTGCATTTCTCTTGGTAACATTTACTTCATCAATAAACTTTCTTGGATTTTATTTTTCTTTCCTTGCTCTTGTATTTCCTTTCAATTTCTCAATTTAATTTGTCTAAACATTTAGGTTCTTGGATGGAAATGTGATAGACATGATTTTTATAGTAGGTTATATTACAAATATTTCTTGGGAGTGTATACTCAAATTACATTGTAATTATTATATTTTTGGTGATGAATATTACATTGAAGTTCCTTTTGTTGAATTAAATTTTATTTTTTTAAGGATTTTTAATTGTTTAATAACTTTGTTATCTTTATTCTATATATTTTTTGTTGCATGTATCTCTTTTGAATATTAACATAGGAAATGTTCCATTCTATTTTATTTGTGGTTGTGAATTTTTTGAAATTTGAAAATTCAAATTTGATTAATTTATCCACTTTACATGCCTACTTTAAGCTTTTAGTATAATTTGAGTTATGTGTTTGTATTTAAACGTAATGCATTCATTCTGATGATCTCATAATCATCTAAGAAAGTAAAGCACCATTCATTATAGAAATTAAAAAAAATAGTGATATACAAATTTGATAGCATAAAAAATGTAAAAGTCTACATCATAGGCTCTAGGAATCAATAGTGTCATATTTCAATTTAGTGTAATAGAAAAAGTAAAGAATCTACATCTTAGACACTTAATTAAGTATTTATCAATACTACCAATTTTTGAACACACACTAGATGTTGAGAGGGGGGGAGGGGGGGAATCAGTATAAACTAAATTCTAGAACTCAACAACACATTTAACAACTTTCCACTAAAGCACATTATGATGTATACACAATAACAACATAAGCACACACACATGTACACCAATATTTTATATGTGGAAAACCCAAACTAGGAAAAACCATGGTAAGTGTTAACTCACAAGATAATCCACTATTTATGAAATGATTACAAAAGATAGATCTAACGGCTTCAAACTTCTAGACCAAGGTTAACTGTTCTTGAGGAAAGATACAAAAAGAGGACTTGCAGACCTGAAGCTAATTGCGCTCAGGGCAAGATACATAATTACAAAATTAGGAAATGAATTGCATAAATAGAGGCATCTCAGATTGTCGATTACATTCATTGTTAAAGCACAAACTCTTCTCTTACTAAAATAGCCAAACCACCCGACCTTTCAGATCACTGCATCTATATTCACTGCAACTTCTGCACTACAATTTATCTGACAAACTCTTACCCATATATGCTACATCACTATTTCACATATCTCACATACCTTATGTTGGCAAGAGACACTACATAGATGATCATATGTTGTCATTGATGGCAATTGATGTCAGAAATCCCATCCACAATTCATGATTTGTTCATACTAGAAGTATGATTGAGCTTTGGTAAGGTCTAGTCAGATAGAACAAGACATCCAATAGTATGCAGTATGGTTGGTGTTTTATCTGTGTTGAATATTTTGTGTTGCGGATCTCTAGGAAGCATCATGGATGTGTTGTCTACTATATTATAGTTTTGTGGTCTCTAGTGATAATTCTTGAGTGAGTTGGAAGGTCCAATATATAGGTTTTTGGATAGAACAGTGTTCATCAGTAGTCTCATGTGGATAATCATTGTGCAAATTATGTGGATTGGTTTTGGTGGTTGTTTTTGTGTTTGAGGATGATTATCCGACTTATGGAAAGCGTGTGGGCAATTCCTTTTGGTCCGCATGATTGTTTTGGTTCAGATTCAGCTGACTTGGAGAACACATTTCGTTCAAGTGTGTGATGTATTTTTAGGCAGACATGTAGAAGACCTAATTTCATGTTGCAGATATATAAGAGCAATTGATATTGCCATTTTTTATATTAGTGGTTGTGTGGGAAGTATTTGTGAGATATTGTGCACAGTTTCATGTGCACAAGTTTAAAGGATTTGTGCTCTGGAATATAACAAAGCAACATAACAAAGCATCATACTTTGTGCTTAATCAGAACTGTATTTTGACATTTGCAAATGTTGTTTATCGGTTTAGACATTCCAATTATATTCTATAATTATTTTGTAAGGCAATGAGCCTTATGGGGTTGTAGCCCTTATTGTAATTTGAGCAGTGAGCTCTAGGCAGTGTGCCTGAATGCATATGTATTCCCCTTATATAATATTTCTATACTTCTAACAAAGTATATTAATATCGTGGGTCTCAATCCCACCGTGGTTTTTCCCTTAATCGGGTTTACACGTAAAAATCCTAGTGTAATAGTGTTGTGGATATTTGATTTATGTGTTTGCATCTTTCTTTTGTTGGGTTGTATTAGATGGTTGAAGAATAAGATTAATAATGTTTAAAATTACAAAACACTGATTCACCCCCCTCTCAGTGTTCCTTGATTCTAACAATTGGTATCAAAGCCTAGTCCCTTGGAAGAAGCCTAATAGATTGAGGAGGATCTAGGAAGGCAAATCAATGGATTATGGTAGTATTCAACATCAGCTTATTGTTTCTCTTGAGGATGTTGATCAAGCCCAAGCTAAGGTCTGGAAGATGAAAGAAAATCTTAGAGATACTGAAAACTTCATCAAGTCATTGAAAGATCAGTTGAACAAGTCAAGGGAGAAGAGAAAGGAGCTTGTTGATAAGATAAAGAAGAAAGAGAGCCAAAGCATTGATGACCAAGTCCTGAAGAAGAAGACAAAGGAATATGAGAAGATTGCTAGAGAGAATGTAGTTCAGAAGAAGAAGACAAAGGAATGTGAGAAGCTTGCTAGAGAGAATGCAATTTAGAAGAATGAGATGGAAGCCATTATGATAAAATTGACAAAGGAGATTGAGGAAAGGAAGAAGAATGAGGAGAAGATTGCTCAATCATTGAAAGAAATATCTGATGAATGTAGTAGACTTGGTTGTGAGAATGGTCAACTAGAGCTTGATTTGCATGAAACCAACGAAGAGCTTGGAAAGCAAATCCTTCTTCTTAAATTTGATCTTGAAGTGCAAATGAGTACGTGGAGAAGTTTAGGATCAGCTCAGCCAGACTTGATGAAATGCTTGAAAGCCAAAAGAATGCTAATGACACAAGAGGTCTTGGATTTGAGAAAGGTGAAAGTTTCGGATCTGGTCAAGGCAATACCAAATCAGCACATCAGAAGAACAATTCTAGAAGGCCTTTGGTAAGGCAACCTAATGTTCCTAAGTTCAATGGTAACTGTTTTGTTTGCAATAAATTTAGTCATATGGCAAGTCAATGCAAAAATAGGATGAATAATAATTGTACATCTTTCTCTGGTCAATGCTTTAAATGCAATAAGTATGGGCATAAGGCTAATGAATACATAAGTGTGATGAACAATTTTCAAAATAGAAGAAATGTTAGATTCTATGCATGTGGTAGGTTTGGACATGTTGCTAATCAATGTAGATCAAGATTAAATTAGATGAACTTCAGGCCTAGACAAGGGAATATTATTTTCTATGCTTGCAACAAATCTGATCACATTGGAAAATATTGCAGTAGCAGAAATATGAATAGGAGTGGTCCAGCAAACAAGAACAAGAAAGTGAAGGCAGATGATAAGGGAAAAGCAAAAGTTGAGGAGATTAGAGATTAGATGAAGAATACAGGGTTAAGAAGAGTGATAATGATGCAGGAAGTGGGTTTGCACCTGATTCCGGTACTGGAACTACATCCGGTAACTAAGCTAAGGCATCCGACCTTGGGGGAGTTTTCATGAAAATCTTATAAACCCCCTGCTTGACATTTGTGCTTGATTCTGACAGGTTGCAGAAGTTGTATTTGATGATTCTTGATGTTTTTGAAGGAGTTTCGGAAGAGTATGAGCAGATTTGAAGATCCGTAGAAGATTTTTGTGCAATACAAAGTATTTGGAAGTATTAGGGTAAAGTGCATTTATTATAATGAATAGTTAGGTATGCAAAAGATAAAAAGCGATTTAATCACTTCATTTCTCACTTTGTATTTGAAAAGAAGAAAAGAAGAGAGCTCTGCAAGTAGAATTTTCAGAGACCGAAGCGTGAAAGAAGATTTTTCAGGCGACTTGGCAAGAACCCCTAATCTAGGGGACAAGGTATTTCTCGGTGAATCTTTTTCAAGTTTAAGGTTTAAAATTTCTGAAATGGCTACCTTTGGAACTACTACCCTATTAGTCGTAGACATCTTTGATCGAGCTCGACCAAATTTCAAGCAATGTCCATTTATTTCCATGGAAGATGATCCAAAAAGCGCATTTTGATCGGTTCCACACGACATCTTACATATCAAAGACGTTAGGGTTTACACACACTGTACTATTGAAGAATTAGGAAGCTCCAACGGGTAAGTGCACCAATATGGTGAACAAAAAGGGGGGTATAAGTGGCCACTTTATTTTTATTTTTATTTTTTATTTATTTATTTATTTATTTATTTTCTGAAAACAGGTAAACCTGAACTTCAAAGAGCTATTTGAAGGTCATGCCCTCAAAACTAGGAGTTGAGAAAAGAATAAGAATTGTAGCACTCTGAATCTAGTTTATAAACTACTATTTTTAAAAACATTGGATAAGATTAAGAGGGTCAAACCTTTCACGCATGAAAAACTGTTCCTGATTTTTTCAGAAAAATATAGCATAGCTGTTTTCATGCACTACACAAAATATATAGTTATATTTAGTATTTTGAAAAACCCTTTGGTAGGATGATAGGTAAGAGTGAGATCTAGAAGTTATGTATTTTTTTGTAATTTTCCGTTGAGTATTTTATTTTTTATGATTTTTGGAAGTGACCGCATCCTGAAAATTTGGTACGTGTTCGTGCACTGGGCATAACTTGCATCAAAATAATAAAAAATGCAATTTTTTAAAAAGTGTATGGAATCTAGTGTAGAACAATAATATATAATTTATTTTGAATTTGGTCAAGTATATCAAAAGTTATTAAAAAAATGGTAGACATATGTCTGTGAGGACTGTCAAGGCACTGATAAAGAAAATTAAAGTACTATGCTAATGTTGTCCGAAAATTAAAGTACTATGTTAATGTTGTATGAAAATTAAAGTATTATATGGTCAGAAAACTAAGAAGATGTGTGAGATTATGGTGGTAATTTTAGAGATACCCACTTCATCATTTGTAAACCTGATGACGATGAAGTCAAGAAATCATGGTGGAGGATGAAAAAACGTGTAAAGGAACAAAAAAGGGGGGAAAATGGTCTTGCAAGCCTTAGGGTCATTTTCCAATCCTCTTACCAAGCCAAAACCTGCACGGGTTTTGAAGAACCTAAAGTACTATTCTCAGTTCTAAATAACCCGTATGGGTTATGAAGAACTAGAAACATTTTTTTTTTGTTTCACAAAACCCATACTTATGAAGAACTAAAAGCATTTTTTTTTTTGTTTCACAAAACCCGTACAGGTTATGAAGACATAATAATGAATGCTTGTAAACTTAGCATTTACTACACATGTTTTAGACATACCTAGATAATATGTGTTTATGTATGTATATATGCATATGTATAGTTATATATACATATATTTATATAGATATATGTATATATGTTTGTATACATCATGT